>NC_066864.1:25090645-25303145 GCF_025177605.1 Cucumis melo | reverse complement strand
TTGGTGACAAGACCTGGAGATATCAAAAGTGAGAATGCTGACATGAGTAACGAGAAATCCTGTGAAAAACACGATCGCCTGCCAGTGGCAGACTTTCCGCGTTCAGTCAATCTACACAAAGTGAATCGACCCAGGGGGCGAGGCGGGTTCCGGCTCGACGCACCTACCGACACCTTTTTCAGCACTTGAGAGTGTGCACTTTCGTTTTTTAATGTCTTGTTCAGCCTCACGAGTCTACAAGCCTTTCTCATTCCAGTGCTCGCCTTTGATTAGGGGTCCCAAGAGAGCATACCGCAATAGTCGTGAGTCTTTTTATACTCGTGACTCTTGTCATAGTGAACAAGGTTTCAACTTCCAGGAAAAAACTTCTTTTTGGGAGCGCGATCCTCCAGGTGAACTCAGCAAAATGACCCCGTAACTTCGGAAGAAAGGGTGCTCTCCTATCTTTTTCTTAGGAAAAAGGCGCATACCAAGGGGTAGCAACTATTTATTAAAAACACAGGACTCTGCTAAGTGGTAACACGATGTATAGAGTCTAACACCTGCCCTGTGCTGGAAGATCAAAAGGAGAAGTGTGATAAGCTTTGAATGGAAGGCCCGATAAACAACGGCAGTAAATCTAACTGTCCTAAGGTAGCAAAATTTCTTGTCGCATAAGTAGCGACCTACACGAATGGTGTCACGACTGCCCCGCTGTCTCCGACATGGACCCAGTGAAATTGAATTCTCCGTGAAGATGCAGAGTACCAATGGCTAGATGGTAAGACCCCGTGCACCTTCACTATAGCTTCGCAATGACAACCTTGATCGAATGTGTAGAATAAGTGGGAGGTGGTGACAAACAACGACTAATCCTGAAAGACCACTCTTTCGTCTAAGGATGCCTAACCGCTGCATCGAGTTTTCGGGAGGGGGGGGGGAGAGGGGGGGGACACTGCAAGGTGGGTAGTTTATCTGGGGTGGATGCCTCCTAAAGAGTAACGGATGTGTACGAAGGTAGGCTCAAGCTGAGATTCTGCTCGTGAGGGTAATGGTAGAAGCCTGCCTGACTATAAGACCGACTGGTCGAACAGAGACGAAAGTCAGCCATAGTGATCTTGGAGTTCCGTGTGGAAGGGCTCTTGCTCAACAGATCAAAGGTACGTTGGGGATAACATGCTGATGACTCCCAAGAGCTCTTATTGACGGAGTCGTTCGGAACCTCAATGTCGACTCATCACATCCTGGGGTTGAAGAACGTCTCAAGGGTTTGGTTGTTTGTCGATGAAAGTGGTACATGAGTTGGGTTTAGAACGTTGTCAGACTGTTCGGTTCCTATCTACCATTGATGTGAAAGGGAAAACTGCGATGAGCCAACCCTAGTACGAGGTGTTCAGCGATCTCGTACTAAACGAAAGGACTTGCACTTTCCCCATAACCAAAATGAAAGAAAGTCAACCTATTCCTGCAATTGCGGTCAGTCTCACTACCTCTTTAGTTGCTGCCCCCTACTTGCTCGTTCAAATACCACAAAAAAGTAGCTCCTATCTCTAAGGGAGCTTATACCACAAACATGGACATCAGTCCTATTACGTTTGGAAGATCTTGAGGGCTCCTCGCTGGCGCGATTTTTTAGATTAATTAGAAGTCCATTGTCCATTTTTTTCCTTTTGAAATTGAAAGGAGGGAAGGCGAGGACGAGGTTTTGTTCTTGTTCTTGTTTGCATAGGATCAGCTATTCCCCGAAAATGTTGTTTTTCTCGTTGGGGGTCCCAAATCAAATCGTCCTTACGATTCTTCCTTCTTTTTTTTTGTTTTGAGTGTAGTATAACAACCTTAACCGCACAAGTCTGGGCTTGGCCTACCTCCATTCATATGGATTTCTGACTCGTCCTACGTAGCTTAAGACTTCAATCATTCTTTGAGCCTTAACATTTGAAGAATAAGGAAGGAGTTTCGCTTTCAAATTCTTCGATAATTCTTTGATCCTTATCATATTCATATGGATTTCTGACTCGTCCTACGTAGCTAGATTAGTGGAATTTCGTGAGTTGCACTTCAGAATAGAAGAAGGAGTTTCGCCTCAAATTCTTCGATAATTCTTTGGTCCTTATCATTTGGAGAGTTATTTCTAAAAATCAAGGGCTCCTTCTTTTATTATAATTCAGTCGTTTCACCTGATTGAACCCTTATTATCATCATTGACTCCATATCACTCAACTTTCTTCGAACCCTATTGTTTATTTTGAGTCGACTAATTTCATAATGCACTCCTTCTTTTATTATAATTCAATCGTTTCGCTTCTCCCCTCTCCTCTATTTGGAGTCGAGTTATTTCATAACCTCCGAACCTATTGAATGACAAATATGAATTCAGCCTCCGGACCACTCAAAGCCGATTGATATATGGAATTTCATTCTTGCGCCAGAGAATGAGGACTTCCATTGACTTTTTCTTCCGTTTCGGATTGTCGAATTGTTGCGAGATAGGCTTTCCTTTTATGGAATATATTCTTTTGGACTTTTAGAAGTGATTAAAGATCTAATTCATTCTGAGACGGATGCCCCTACCTACCTCTTACTCAACCGATACGGTCCTATTCCACTGAAAGATCTTCTTCTGCCTCTGATGTTCGGGATAAGGACCCGTCCTTTTGAGTCTAAAATCTACCATATTCACGAGCCTCCCCCTATGATGAGGAGTTCCAGCTTTAGGGTAACCCACGGAGCGGTCTACTCGTCTTGGAAATCCTCATTTTCAACCATAGATAAGAGCAATTCCTATCATGTCCTACCTTCCACTAACCCGCAGAGTTGAAGACAAGATTGACTTCGGCCAGGAGATTGATAGAAAAACCATGCCTTTCCTTTATAGTATTTAATGGGATAGGATAAAGATCAACCACCCAGAGGATACTAAACCTTAGATGGAAGCCCTTCTATTCGACCAGGGAAGTTGGTCAATCTTTAGCCAAAAGGCGAGAGGTAATCTAGCTTTCACTTTTCATATTATAAACCCTCAAACTATTCCAATCTTGGGGATTACATCGCTTCGACCTATCTAGAGCCCTACTTGGTGTAGGGGAGGACAAATGCTCGGCCCATCAATTATCAATTGCAAGCAGGGCAGTAACCCTTCTTTTAGTAATCTATGATTTCTTTTATCTTATTGAAAGCCAACCTTGAGAATTCTAATCCTCGGTAAATAACAAATAAGAAGTCAGTCCCGTGTCCAGCCGGAGTCATATCAGAGTGGAGTTCTGGTAAGAGGGGTGGGATCGCTACGTGGGTTTCCCTACCAATTTCCTTCCAATATTTATTTAGTTTAGAGTTCACATTACTGAAGAGAAGAGGTATTATGCGCTTACAGGTAATAGTGAAAGGGAAAAGAGTGAATAAGCCTCGATCCGCCTTCTTTCCTGCACCTTTCCCGTACGTCTCCTGTCTTCGTACCTTGTAAAATACTCGAAAATAGGCCTTACTTCTAACCTTCCCCTCTCCTTGGAGGCTGAAGAATTTTGATATAATAATCTCTATTGCTAGGTCAAGCATATTCTAACCTTCTTTTCTAGGTACAAGGAAATTCAATCTGATCCTTTATGGACTGCTTCAGAGCCAATTAGTCATTGACTAAAGAAGGCGATAACAATTAATTGAGATTCAGACTGATTCAATTCAGGGTACCACTGCAGGTTCTGGCACCGGTCAGGGATTCTACTTCCACTACATCAAATACTACAGCACCTAAAGGTAAGTGCTGGCTGAATCTGCTTCAGTCTCTTAAGCTAGAGAGGAGGATTAGGATATCACAGAGGATTCCCAAAGCCTGAGTGAGAATGGACTATCTTGAACCAGAAGATTCAGCGACTCGTCAAGGGAAGATAGGATTCAGAGTTACTACGCTGTCAGCGGATTATAGCACAGCCGATTCCTACTGTAACATTTTGGAAGTCGAAGGGCATAGATTCACCAACTAAAGCAAGCCAGGAAACCTTTTTCTCAGCCTTTTCCCTTTCCCTCATGGAAGACTGAACTTAGTCAAATTCAAGTCTTAATTAAGTAGAGAGAGTCTACTCTAGCAAGTCCCGGCTGAGACAGGCCAGAAAGTGAATAAGATCATCCAGACAGAAGAGGTAGTAAATACCTCACCACTGATCCTGGCAGAAAGAGATTCTTTGACCCATCTCTACATAGTAACCGCAGTCGTACTCCCGCACCTCTCTCTTATATTAGAAGAATGGTTGCAAGGAAAAGACCGTGGATAGCTTTTTTTTCCAAATGAGTGAAGGAGAGAGCTGCTCAGTTCTTCCATTTATTCATCAAGTTTGAGTATTCTTTTGGAAGAGGATTTCGCATTTGAAAATACATGCTAATTTCTCATTTCCATTTTTCTCGGAATAGAAAGACCTATCTTTGCTCTGAATCGTCAGTTTCCTCGTATGCACTAAATACGCATATTTCTAACAAAAAAAAGCCAAAAAAAACTTCTATGAAAAAGAATCATCCTACTACTATATTTGTATGTCTATCGACTGCCTTTCTTTTCTCGATTTGCGATTCTTGTTGGTAGTCAGTGAACATCTGACTGACCTTTTTATTGGACGATACACAAACTACGAACAAAGAGGTCGAAGACCAATTCGATTAATGCATCCCGAGAAGGTATCAAAGATCCCAAGGTGGGTCCATGCATGTACTACACGCATGACGATAACCACCTTCCTACACCCTTCTCGAACATGCAAGGGGGCGCCATATTTATGTCAGAACGGAGAGATTTCCTCGAACGTGCAAGTGGCACGACTGCATAGGGCATGTATTATACGAGACAGAGGGAAAGGGTAAAGCATCTTCGATTTACCGTCCAGAAGAATACAAGAAGGCAGAGATTGTGCGACCAAATCGGATCAGTTACACCCCGAAAGCACAGTGAATATGGATAAAGAAGTCCATAGGACGTCCTTCAGGAGTATATAGGTAGTGGCAGCTTTTTTAGAAGAAAGAATGGCATCACTGGCTGCCATTTTCACACCTTGCTCAATGGTCACACTTACACACTACGGGTGGCGCATGGCTACATCCGAATGGAAGCCTCCTCGGTAGGGAAGTTAGGTTATATCGTATAGTTTTGACGATTAGAATCTAGCGGGCATAAAGCCGAGCTTAGGATAAATAAAGAGGTCGTACGGAAGGTATGGTAGGTGTTGGGAAGTAGTGGACCCCAATAACCCCATGATCTCTCATGCAAATCGACCTATATCCATACAGCAGAAAAGAAGACTGGGATTATCCAAGCCAGGAAAGGGGCAACGAATAACTCAACCTTTTCTCTGCCTTTTCCCTTGAAGTATTGCAAGAAAAAGACCATCTCCTCTCCAATTTCCTTAAGGAAAACCTCTCATGCGTGCTCATTCATTACAGAAAGGATGTACGTATTTCTCTTTTCGCGCACACTCATTCAGAAGAAGGAAGTTAGTTTTTTCACTGGATGAGAAGAGAATCAAACCAAGAGTGGTATTTTTTTCTTCTTTAATTAAGCTAGGGAGGACCAACAAGAGGAGAGACGGCCCTCGCCTCCGCAAGGGATGTTAGGCTCGGAAACTTGTTTTATTGGCTGCTAGGTAGTAGGTTGGCTTTACTTCGGGGCCAGGAGGCAGGGACAGATACTAAGGTCATTGCCGTATTAAGAGAACTGAAATAAAGGGAGAGATAAAGGGGTTGATACTTCTAGCATTGCCCGAAGGACTAATACTGGAGTCATTGCCCTACAGATCTAAGAGCTAGAGAAAATCTCAAAAGCTTTTCTCCCTGCTAAAGCCGAAAACCGGACAACAAAGAAAGAACCTATTTGCCACCAAAGCTACCTATTCGGAGACAAAGAAGAAGAAGGAAAGGAAGAAATAGAAGAAGACTAGCGAAGCACATTTCTCTAAGAAAAGAAGAGAAGATGAGTCCTTCGCTTTCCGAGTCCTAACCTTTATATCCGAAGGCTCGACTGAAAGGAGAGCGAGACTGAATCAATGAACAAGGGTTTGAGACAGAAGTGTGCCTATCGTCCTTTCCCACAGAGCGGTATGGGCTCTAGGCCGCCTATCTTCCCCGTCCCTCCTAAGAATAATATGGGGTAGTCATAAGGGTGAAACCTGTCAATCTAGGAGCTAACTCAAGGAATAGGTACCAAGCTAGAAAGGCGGAAACCAGAAAGTCGTATTTTGTGTGACACCTAAGTCTGTCGATGCCTGTCGGATTTGGAATTGGAAAAGTGGAACTTCCAAAATTGCTTTTTGCCCTAAATTCTTCAAAGGTCTAGGGAATTTTCCCGGATCTCGTTCCCGAGCTACAGAGGCCTTCCTTCCGGCCTGAAGACTAAGAGGAAGAATATGGAATGAACGCTTTGCTTTCGCCACTAGGGAGTCAGAAGAGGAAAGAACCATACATAGAGGGAACCTCCCTAAATATGAGCTTTTCTCCCTGCTAAAGCCGAAAACCGAACAACTCCGCGGAAGGAACCATACCAAAAGGAAATCTCAAAAGCCAAATCTCAAGCCAGGCATCCAAGTCTTCTCCCTCCGATAGAGATACGAAGACAGCTAAAAAAGGTGTTGGGCTATTTCCTGGATAAAGAAGGAAAAGGGAAAGCCGATATCGAGCCAGTATTAGTGCCTCTCTGCCTATCTTCCTCGATCCCTCTAGGGAGTCAGAAGAGGAAAGAACCTATTCGTCGCCAAAGCTACTTATGAGCCGTCCTTCGGTGTTTATGATGATGAAGACTATTACAAAGAAGTCAATGAACAAGGAAGAGAAGAAGAAGCGACTATATATAAAAGACCTACGGCAAGGAATGAATGAGTCAAAAGGACTCCTACGGATCGATTTGCGCTCCCCCACTCCCCCACTCCTACAGAGTAGTCTTATTCCTTGCTTTAGGTCAAGCGGAGCTTCGCATACGTCCTTCGTCCTCTTTCCGCTCCCGCTAAGTTCTACGAAGTCCTTTATTTTTCTCTTATATAAACCAATGAAGCTTGGCTTCGCATACGTCCATCAACTCCTTACGGAGCCTTTTCGCGTAGAAGGAGTTGTCTTTCTTCTTTGTCTCTTCTTAGTAGGTCTTCTTCTCTTCAAAGTAATAGTAAAATAAATCATCAAAACCTTGAATTTGATTTTTCATTTCTGTTTTCTCTCTTTTCTTGTTTCATTCTTTCCTTAACACATTCATTTCGTAGAAAGCCCAGTCAAGAAAGAAAAAAGACAGGTGATGTTACGATCCGAGCTTACTGATTCAACGAAAGCTTCTCCAGCCATAAGAACTAAAACGGATGCTGGAACAACTAAGTATACGGACTCCACTTCCCTGTCCGATCAACTTCAATCGACAGCAATTCTTCAGGGATTCAACGTTTGAGCTATCTTTGACCTTTTCAGGCCAATAAGTCGTATTCGTCCCTGCGGTCAAGTAGCTTCTAACCTCTCCGGCTCGAGCTCCTTCTTGTAATAGAACTTCTACTAATTGAAGTGAGTCTGAACGTCTTTCATTTGCTTTAAGTCTCTTTC
The DNA here is from genome assembly GCF_025177605.1 of Cucumis melo. Lineage (NCBI taxonomy): Eukaryota > Viridiplantae > Streptophyta > Magnoliopsida > Cucurbitales > Cucurbitaceae > Cucumis > Cucumis melo. Next base: position 25,295,615 of record NC_066864.1, on the reverse strand, counting down.
CTTCCCAAATTTTTTGCCCCTACTCCACCTCTTGACTTGTTTATATCCAGTCCTTATCAATGAGACCACTAAAAACTCGAAATTTCATTATTTTTCTTGAGATATAATGTCCACTTAAACTGACTGAACTTTCTTTTGAGGATAGGCTTTCTTCTTTCTGGGAGTCTCCTAAAGGAGGTAAATCAAAAAAGAGGCATTCATCGACAGCAGTCATAGGGGAAAGGCTTTTTTGCGAAAATTCTTGGAAGTCAAGCCTATGGTCTCGAACGAGAACCCTATTCATCCCACTCCCCTTCCAAGGAACGAGAGTACCTAGTTGGCAAAATGAAGTAAGCTCTCCTCGTGGTGGCATGAATCAAAGGAAGTGGCTCTCGCTGTGGCAGAACTTGCGGAAGTGAAAGCAGTTTTGGAGTCAATCAATAGTGAAAGCAGGCAATCTTGACGATCTAACGATACGATCGATCTACTGACCAACTAAGCAAGATTGATCATTACGCAAAAATCAGGCTACTTCAACAAAAACATAAAAGAATCATTTTTCGAAAGAGCTTCAAGAAAGGTAGGCAGAAAGGCTAAGACCTTGAGTCCGTGGCTTAGCTCTTTCTCTTTCATATGTCTTCTTCGTATTTCGATCTTCTTCCACGAATTTAGAAAAGGGATCTTTCATGAGATCTTTTCCTAGTTTACTCGGTCTAAAGCAGATCATAGGGTTAGGAATGGAAGAGCTTGACCAATATAGAGAAGGTCTTTAGGGTCCCCTTGCTGCTGAAGCAGAAAGGCTAAGATCTTGAGTTTGAGTAGGCTTCTTTCGTTCTTTCTGCTGAGTTAGGAGAGTTGGGGAGGTAACTTCATGAGAGTAAGACTAGCCTCTAGGAAGAACTCTTAAGTAGGGCGCTCAAGAGGAAAGCAGATTGAGTAGGTTTTGGAGCGTAGTCATTCGACCTAGTCTACGAGGAAGCAGAACTGAAGACTTCCACAGCCTCGTTATCCCGTAACTATAGAAGTCCACAAAGGTAACTGAACTTCAAGAGACTGAGTCACTGATCCCTTGCCGAAGAAAGGAGAGAAGGAGCTCGAGGAGAGGATAAAGGAGCGTCAGAAACAAAGCCTACGGGCAATCAATGAACATCCATAAATCAACAGATCGGAATACAAAAAGAGAGAATGAAACTTCATGGCAGGAGGAGCTCTTGTTGAACCCTTGGAGCCCACGTAGCGGTTGAGTCTGAGTCAGTTTCAGAAGCTAATTGGCTTGAGTAAGTAGAAGTAGTCTATCCTGGAAAGGCTATCATATACTTAGTTCACGAGGGAAGAACCAGCCTCAAGCTTCTTAATTGAGCCTACAAGCGCTATCTTTCTCTTTCATTCCTTTCCTTTGACTAAGTTGGCAGCATAAGATCATTCATCAGAGTTCCAGTTCGTATGAGAAGGATAGGTTGCTAGGTAGGTATTAAGCTACTTTCCTAATATTGAGAGAAAGATGCTCCATAAGGAGTTAAATCACTCATCTTATCTTCTTACAGGAAGATCAGCCACTAAAAAAAAAAAGGAAGAAAGCCTAAAGAAGTTCATATGTCCTTATCAATGAGACGTTCAAAGAATTTGAGAAGCGACTAAAAGTTTGCCTTTGAATGTCTCATCCATGGAACTCAAACTGAAGGTCCGACTATCTATTAGTGGAATTAACAAGTCCTTCGGTCTTGAAACTCCTAACAAATGGGGGATGAAAGTAGAAATAGGCTCGAGCTAAATAAAGCGATCGATAACTATTATCAAAGGAAAGAAGTTAGATCTTGAGTCAAGCTACCACTATAACTGTTGAAGAAGCAAATTCATCAATCTCAACTCGATCCGTTGGAAGCATAACTCTTTCACAAGTCACTCCACATACGAGAAAAAGGTCACTTCAATAGATTAACGGTGTCTTGACCTCCACCCACCCTTTTAGCAGGGTCAGAAAGTAGCTCTTATCTACCGTATTAGGTTCTGCAAACTAGCTCTGACCTCCATCTCATCAATCAGTCCCTAAAGCATGAGCAGTGGATGTTGTCTAACCTCAAGCAGACTCTACCTAAACTTTCGAACACTTCCTTCTTCTGAAAGAGCTAATTATTCCTCTGTAGTAGGTCAACTTACTTCATCCCTCTTCTTGCAAGCTACCGGTATTGAGAATACCTCAACTACACACTGAGAGATGTTCTTGTCCATAAAGAAACTTCAGGATTTAGTGGTAAAGGAAGATAGGCTTTCTTCTAATAGTAGAATAAGAGGATATTTCAGACAAGACTACTCAGAACCTACTAAAGCCCCCTATCTTTATGGCGAATGAAATTTCATCAATTCATAAGATAGGCTTGAATCTAACAAAAAGATTATTATCACTGAAAGGTTCAAGAAAAAAGCTCAAAGAATTTGAGATGCCGCTCCGTCTTTCACGTAGTCAGCTTGGGGAGAAAGAAAGTCTATCCTCCAGAGGGAAGGCAAGGAACCTACCAAAAGGAATTCAGCCTAGCGAGCAAGCCCTTGTTCATTGAGGCGGAGTCATCAATCTCTCTCACAAAGGCAAGCTAAGGATGAACATCAGGCTGAACATAAGCATTAACATGATATAATGTCCCACCAATTCGTCTCTGAAAGACTCCACTCAATGCCAAATTGTTCTTGGATGCAAACCAGGGTAGACGGTTTGGAGGGCAGAGCTTAGACCACGACTTGAGTACAAGGATACTGCATTCCACAACCTGAGGGCAGTGGTCTAGCTCGTCATCAACTCGGCTTAGCGTCATAGCCATTCTCTTCAATACTCGAAAACTCTTATGAAAGAGAATTCTTCTAGGCCGACCAAGCAGGTCTTATCTTTGAGTAAAGAAAAAGCTAATAGATCATGTGCGGGCGCGTCCGTCGAATCAGTCTTGACGCTTGGAATCCTTCTACTTCTTCTCCTTCGAGATAGAGAAGATCATTATCTATTATATATATATATATATATATATATATATATATATATAAGTGAATATACTATATAAGCTTTTCAGAAAAGAAAGAACTTCTGCTACGAAAACGGCAGCTCGAGCAGACTCAGTCTAGCGATCTGATAACCTCGATCTCTGGGCTTTAAAAACAGTCTACCGATTGATGCCTGTTTACAATGATGTCCCTAGTCGCGATCTTTCGGTTTCGGGCATACACCATTTTGTTTTCATCAATCAATATATGATAAAAGCAAACCTTCCCTCGCTGGTTGGAGCGTAGCGACTGAATCTACTGCTTGGAAAGATAGAGCTACCCCGAAAAGGTAGTTCCCCTTGGAGCGTCCCGAAAAGGTAGTTCCCCTTAGAGCGTAGCGACTTCAATAGTAGTTCCCCTTCCTTCTTACTTGTGTTTCTGGTGAAGGTGCAAAGAATTTGTATACCCGGATTGGGTTGTGATATGGCTTTCATCCTACTGACTATCCACTGAACCTCTCCTTGATCATAATAGAAAAGAAAGAAGAAAAGAATAGAAGAAGCATTCCTTCAAGAACAAAAAGAAATAAACAAGGGCTCGACTGAAAGGAGAGAAAGCCTTATCTGACTTGCTCCAAACACGGGTGGAACTACCGCTACGTGAGGGACGAGGCTCGGATTTCAGAAGATAAGGCGCTATATCTTCATGCCTTTCAGAGCTAAGCTTGGGACCACTCCGTGGGGACACTTCAATCCTCACCTCGAGAAAAAGGGCTACATACGGGGTAGTTCTCCCAGAGGTAGTGCCAGTCTGAGTTCTTCTTCTTTGAGTTCTTCCTGAAGAGAATGTGAGATCATTCGGTCTTGTAGATGAGGCGGTAGAATACGTAATAGTTGAAAGAAGCCCCTTATCATTCATTCACTCATTAAGTGAGTTATTCATTCACATTCTCCAAACTCAGTCTTAACAAGTACACAGTTTCTCGCCAACAAGCAGACGGACAAGGTGGCTCTGAGTTACGAAGCCAGATCCATTGAGGCGGTTTAATCGAAGAAATCGTAAGCTTGGACACATGGTGCATAGCCTTGAGACGAATCTGTTTCGAGTTTACTCATCTGAGGAAGAACAAAGAAAGCAAAGCAATTACCTACGGGCCCGGCTAAAGAGGCAGGTTAATAAGGGTTAAACTGCTGGACCACTTTCCCAAAGTTGGAATCTCATATTCGTTCGGAAAAGAAAGAAGAAGTTCAAGAAGAGAAAGAAGAAAGAAGACAAGACAAAATAAACTACGAAAGCCTAGGCTCCGTAGGAGTTGAGAGAAGCTTTATTTTCTTGTTAGTAGGTTCCCAGTCCCGGTCCATGGTAGCTTAATTAGTCATTGATCTCTTTTCAAGGGATTCCACCTTCAACCCTTCCAAGTCAAATACCGCCATAAGAAAGGGTTTAGGTCTTTCTCAAAGCGCGTAGTGCATTTCCCTGCCAAATGCTTTAACCTTCCAAGAAATAGGATAGAGGATTCGATAAAGGAATGAACCCCCCATTGACTCAAACTAGGGTCAGACACCCGTGGTGGTTGTGGTTGAGGAAGAAATGATAAACCGATAGGGAAGAGGAATTGACTTGCTCAACCTTTTGGATGAGGAATGAACTCTATGTTCAGGAAGTTGACAGGAAAGATGCGCCCATGATAGCAGTCCTTGGTTCTTTCCCTTTCCGCTTTAGTTCCAGTTGCTCTCACTTTTGTAGTTGACAGAGTTTAGGAAGAGGTTAGAAATTGGAGGTTTCACGGTAGAAAGAAGAGGGATGGATACAATCCAAGGATACCGAGTCAAAAGACATGACCTCACTCATTCATTCACGATTCGATCTCAGACCTTAAAAAAGAGAAAGATTGACCATCAACTTCTTCCACTCCTTTGATCGAGAATATCGATCGATGTAAACTCCTTCGCCCTGTTCGAACGTCTTTCATTTCGAACTAGCCCTTGATAGAGCACTGACTCCCCACTGAAGACTTGGCTTTTCTACCGCTACGTGTGCCAATGAGAGGTTAATATGGTAGATTTCAGAGGACTGAGGGCTCAAAATGAAAGACGTTTGGACGTCTCCACTGAAAGGAGAGACGTCTCGCTCTTGAACTATTCTCAAGAGAATGATCTTCTTTTTCTTATGAGACAGCTTACTCGCTTTATAAGATTCATGATTCATAGTGTTTTTTCCTCTTGATGTTATGAACTTTTTAGCTTCGGGCTTAAAGAAAGAAAGTATTTTGCGAGCCTATCAATACCAAAAAGAATAAGGAGACCCGACCAACCCGATTCATGGTAGCTTAATTAGTTGAGTTCTATAGCTTTCCCTTGATTCTCGTTCTCGACCCCTGACTTATTTCGCAACGGATACTTCTGACTCAGATGAACTATGACTCTGACTCAAGAAGAGAAAGACCCCTGACGGTCGAGCGCATATCAAATGATAAGAAGATCGATCGGAAAGATCTCAAACTTTCTCCTATCCCGATTTGTTAACTCAGTTTAGACATTTCAGGATGATCTCTTCTTTAACCTATCTGCTTTCCAGTATGGAGCCATCGTCCTATTTTACCCTTTCTATCCCTCCATAGAAGTCTCAAGAAGACAGATTCCTATCCAAATAAACTCTGCTTCTTTTTACTCAGATGAATATAGTATTTTGACTGGTTCGGATCTCTCAAATTCTTTGATCCTCTTGATTTGTTTATATCCAGTCCTTATCAATGAGACCACTAAAAGCCTAGTCAACTCCTCTCAAATTCTTTGAACCTTGTTCATTGATGGACTTGTTCATTCCACTAAGATTTGTGGATGGCTCAAACTTGGAGGCTACGCTTTCCTCTGACTTGATCTTCCTTTAATAATTTTAATTAGTAGGTTTAGAAGGAGGAGTCTGAAGGGAGAGAGATTTGATGTGATCTCATTCAATCGAGAGGCGCTCAAGAGGAAAGCATATAAAGTGGTCGCCTGGAGAGGAAGCGAACCCCACCTCTTGAAGGTGTCCTTTCCGTCATCGTAGCAGTTGAGGAGGCAGTCGATGTTGCCAAGAAGTGGAGGTTGAAGTTCTTGTGCCTGCTAAGGATGCTAATATTTCGTAATTCTGAGAACGAGTAGGACGAGGAGTGGATTCACTACGGATTGATTCATCAGACGAGTAGTTTACCCACGTAGCGGTACGAAAAGTTCCCACCTTCAAGCAGAAGAAAGAAACTCCCAAACAGAAGGGAGCTCCCCAATCGTACCATAATCAGAGGCATCGGCAACTAATTAAGCTACCACGGACCGAGAAAGCCTAGGATCTCGCCAGGGAAAGGAGGACTGGCCCTAATTCAGAATAGAGTGGAAGCAGCTTTCCTTCCCCGATGCCCTGTCTCAGTCCCAGTTTAATAGGATCAAAGTGAAAGGAAGAAGTTTGAATGGAATTCAGAGGTTGGCTAATATATAGGATGAAAGTAGAACGAGTGAATATGCCCGAAATGGCCAATATCGCAGATCAAAGGATAGATTTTGGAATCGCAGGAAGAAGTGGAGACAAGAGGAAGTCCAAGAATTCAATCTCAGTTGCTGGAATTAAACTACCATAAATCGGTATGAAGCAGGCTTTACCTAGTTTGAGAGGTCAGATAAATAGAAAGCTTTCCCGATCGGTGCAGGTTAGAAGCCGAAGAGGAAGAGTCAGACTTGGTTTGGGCCCCATTCCAGCTCTGTAGATATGGTAGATTTCATTGAGCTCCACTGGAAATGAACGGTGTAAATATTGCGAGACTTGAAGAGGAAGAAAGTAGCTCTTGAGAGTTGGAGAGAAGAGAAAAGGGTATAACGAAATAGGAAGCTTCATTCGAGGAGCAACTGAGGCAGCAGAGTTGGAGAGCGAAGCAACTGGTCAAGTTATCACTATTCACTAGTAGACTAGATTAGAACTAGCCGTCAGATAGAGGAATGAGATCTTTCATCAGTCACTAAACTAAGAAGCAAGGGAGAGGTGTCGAGGAGAAAGGGGTCTTTATAGAATACAATAAAAGGGAATCTGTCTCAGTAAGGCATCCTTAGATTCAACTACGGAGGACGAGTAGTCTTCTGGAATATATATTAGTCACCTGGACCTTTGTTTTTCCATAGATTAATATGGTCTTAGTTCATATGGATTTCAGATGTAAAAGGATCAAAGCTCATTGAATAAAGAGAGAAGGGGAATATGAATATGTCCTTATCAATGAGACCAAAAATAGCCGAAAGAATATTGACGAATTTGAGAGGAAGAAAATGAAGACAAGAAAACTCCAGAAGAAACTAAGGAATAAGACTTAAAAGGAGGCTTCCAAACCTACTAAAAAGATTTAAGCCTATCCTTTATCTAAATCTTTCTTAAGTTTCCTTTAAGCCCTTTACAAGGTAAGGACTTCAAACTCAAAGAAAGAAGTTTCTTCACCAAGGCATGAGTCAAAGAAAATGCTTTCTATATGTATCTAATGCAAGATCCGACGATAAGCTCAGGCTAGGAAGGAAGGCGAATCAGTCCATTCTCTTTTTCTTTCGCCTTCGTCCTCCCGTGCAACCGTCGAGGCCAAACCCTATACTAAGATAGTCGGGCCAGAGGTTGTGCAGCACCTTCCCGTCGAGCCTCCTACGGATCATCCGCCCGGTTGGGCTCAACCTCAGAGAAAGGTTGAGTGAAGAGGAATCCATATAATAAGGCCTTTCGCCGGCTAATCTCTTCAAAGAGTATCAGGGGGGTGGAAGGGCAAATTCACCTTTTTGAGGCTCGCCCCAAAGAGCTAAAGCAAAAGGCCTTAGAGCTCCTTCATCCTCCTTTCATTCTAGTGGATGAAGAGTCAGATGTGGGGCTGGCAATCAATCTTCTCTTGGAGAAGAAGATAGGCGACCGCCCTGTGGGATTCCTCTCTAGGGGGATTCAGGCGATTAAGAATGGCAAAAGTCGCTTCGCTCCTTCCCTCTAAATCCACGATACGCTCTCTGGTAGCACGAATGCGCCTTCTTTACTGGCAGGATCAACTCCTACGGAGCTACTCAAAAAGAGGTTTAACACTCTATGGCCTCATCTCATTTTTCAGTTGTCCCATTTTAGTAGTAATTACAGAAAGCCTCTTTACAGCATCCATAGCCATACGTGCTAGTACTCAATTTCTTTGATATGAATTTGATTAGTAGCCTCTATTTATTCTAATTGATGTTGAGATCCGTGAATAGTACTTCTTCTTTCATCAGACTAGGACTACTTCCCCTTCCTCTTTCGGTTATCTTTCTTCCAGAGTTGTAGAGGAATCTCTCCATGAAGTAGGAATTAGATGGCTGGCCCGCCCAATTCTGACTACTATAACCACGCTTCCTCTAGAAGAAAGAAACTTTGCAGAACCCTTGAACCTAATCGATCGTGGTTCAGTCAGCAATGGATTCGGTCGATCATCCACGTCACGAATTGGATGGCGGCCCAATTCTGATTAGTTGTCCCCACTACTTTTCTGCAGTGAAAATATTTTGATGCCTATTTAGTGAAAAACTGGCAGGCTCTGGCTACCTTGCTCTACAATGAAAACCCAAATCACACTGCCTAGAAAAAAGGACGAACATTCTTTAAGCCTCCTATGGTCCTCTGGACTTGTTAATGGAACTGATTATAGTAGACGAAGGCAAGACTGAAAGGTGCGAAGCAGCTCAACAAAGAAGGCGTCAATGATGATAATAAGGGTTGAATCAGGGTCAAGACGACGAAGTGCAAATGTTCATTCCTTCATTTTGCTCTCTTGTTACGGGACTTGTGAATGGAACTGATTTTCATAGGACTCAATATTCTTTGAGCCTTATATGTTATCTAAAACTTTCTTCATCGTCTTTTTCCCTTTTCATACCTGCCCTCAGATCGTAGGTGATGACTTCTTTCTTAGCTCAAACTCAGAAAATGCTAGTAAAAGTAAAGGCGCAAAGAATTTGCAAAGGAGAGGATCTTTCGAAATCTTCATTCCACTGATTTGATAAGACTGATTTTGACATATAAAATTTCTTCTTTTTCTTAGCGAAAATGAACAATTTGCTAGGTTTTAACATAGGTTTAAAGAATTTTCAAGTCAAATGCCTTGTTTTTCAGTCTATTATTTTTATATAATTTATCGATCTGATTTTTTCTCACATTTTGCAAGAAAAAAGTCGAGAAAACGTCAACTTTCTAGGACAAGTTGGATCTTTGAGAATTTGCTTAACACATGAAGTCAGTCCTTATCAATGAGACCACTAAAAGCCTTCTACGCCATAAATCAGTCCAAGAAAAGTGAATGTGGAATCATTTATACATTTTGATATGAGTCGGCTTTGAGTGGCACTAAGCTAGTCCGGACCCTTAATTTAATCCATATTCATCTAAAAGGAGAGGTTCAAAGAATTTGAATGAAAGCGAAACTCCTTCCTTATTCTTAAAAAAAAAAGAGTGCAACGAAGTTCATTCCACTAATATTGTCTGGAGGACAGATGAAAGTATAGAACAAGCCCGCGCCCCACTGGATCGACTCTTTCCCCTTTTTAGTAAGGAATGAAAAAAAGAAAGCTCCAGATGAGTTGAGGACGCACCATCCGGTCTTTACCGAGAAACGAAAAACTCACTCGTTAAGAGGTCTGGTGGCGGAGGTAGAGGTAGCCCTTGTTCATTGAGCCGGTAAGAGAAGTAGCTTATCCTCTACCTGCCTCACTCCTTTAAGATAGATCAGAAAAGTGATGAGATAACCTAATTGATAACTTCTTTATTTGCTTATTTTCCTCTCCCTCTCCTTACAGTTGAGTCGTTTTCACTCCTTCTCCTTCCTCTGAAACTATGAATTCCTAAGTCTCAGGTTCAGGTCTAAGAACTCTTCGGTAAGTAAACTCCATCGTCCTCGCTCTTCGTCTTTCGTCCCAAGGCGTGTCTTTCTGAATTCATTTATTTCATGCTGAGGATGAACATTCCCCAAAATCTGATTTGACTGGTGGTTTAGATACGATTTGCACTTGAATCACTCCCAAAACCTGCAGGTCGAACTAATCCACAGGGAGGAAGGAAGGAGTTACCCGGGAGGGCGAGGTGCCCTTCCAACTTGAGTTCTTTTAGCCGTTGTTGATGGACGATAGGTAATTGGAGTGAAATCAAGGCTTCTCTCAAGGCCCACGGGAAAGGGCGCGGTGAACCAACTGGGGAATCCGCAGCACCCATAGCTGTTCTTGAAAAAGCCCGTACGAAGGACTTATTTATGGTTCTTTTGATAGGCTTTCCTTCCTCAAATTCTTTGAGCCTATTCCCACTCCTTTCTTCTGAAATTAAGAATAGAGCTCCGACCTGATCCCAACCAGACTCTGATGAAAGACTAACCCTATCCTTCTCCGGCCAACTAAAAGGCATAAAAAAAATTTTAACTAGGTCAATCTAGACTTGCTTCTGCCCCTACTCAATCTGATGAATGAAACTCAGCCAGTATCGCTTCCAGTTACACAGCCACTTTTGAAACTGATCATTGATCCCGATCCAAGAAAGAAGATCGGACACATCGAATTCACTGCAAACAGAAAGACCCAACTCCTCCGCAACTGCTCCTTCTTCGATCATTCTTTGAGCCTCTTTCGTCGTGAAGATGAGAGTACTAATTTCTTCTTCTTTTAGAACTTGTGACTCGGAGGCCTCCTTCCTTCGAACACCCACACTGGGGTTTCAATCTCTCCTTGAGATTCAAATACTCGCTTCCTATTTCCCAGGGTTAAAGCCCGTTGAACTGCATACAATGTTGCTTTTCCGATTCCTCTATTTAGACCTCTTCTTAAAGAGTAAACTCAGATTAAGAGATCTGACTGTCCTCTCATCTTTGAGCTACTTCACGCCCCTCAAGCTCAACTATCTTATTCTGCCCCAAAAATAAGAAGGAATTCCCTATTTGGTCCAGTGCCAAGGAGATGTTAATATGGTAGATTTCTTCACAAATTCTTTGCCCCTCTCCTTCTTAGACGAGCTGCTTCGCACCCTCAACCCTTGTTCATTGATTCAGCTTGAATCTTGGACTCCTTTCGTAAATTCTTTGCTTCTGTGAAGTCGCTTCTCAAGCCTTTGTTCATTGACTCCTTCTTAGTCGAGCTGCTTCGCACCTTGAAGGTGAATATGGATTTCTGACTCATCTGAAGCTTTCTTTTAGGACTCTTAACTACGAGGTCCTCCACCTTTCTTATTGAGAGCTTTGACCCTTTATTTTTAGGTCTCACTAACTATGAAAGGAGGACTAAGAACCTATCTCGGTTTCTATTTCTAGATAGAGATTGAGAAAAGAGAGGGAAAGAAGTCAATGAACAGGGGCTCCTTCGCTCCTTTCTCCTCGGGATAGCTCCTACTCTCTCGCTACTTTCTAGCACTCCTAATTCTCGCTGCCTATTTGGGAATACTCAGAAGATCTCCACAATCCTTTTCCTTACCATGTATGGATCTTTGGTTCTGATTGGTCTTTCTTTCGAGTTGTACGCTCCTGGTCGAGTGACTAGGCTTTGATTCTTGAAAGAGAAAATGGGGTTTATAGTCAAGAAGTTGACTCAACTCTCATCCCAACCTTAAACCTGTCCTATCTATCTTGGTCGATCCGTTTGTGACCAATACACACATTAATATATCTACTCCGGAAGGGGAAAGATTTTAACCTCTATCTGATTCCGCCAATCCAGTCTTTGACTTCTTTCATACTACCGAGGTGGAAAGTGCTTTGAAAGAAGAAGGTACTCCCCCGATCCAGTCGAGTTCTTTCATCCGATTCCTTTCTTTTCTTCTTCGATCTGATCCTGGTCCTTTTCTTAGCAGTCGGCCAGTTACCACTACCCGATCGATCCAATAAGAGATGGATTCAACCTCTCATGCTTGAGAAATGGTATTGACTGATTTCCGCTTAGACGGAAAGATGACCCCTTCGCTAGCTTCGCACCGACCCTCAATCCAGTCTTTCTCAGGCAAGGGATGCCGCAACTCATCTTCGTCAACTGACTTCTTTCCTTTTTTCAGTGAGACCTCCAACCTTGAATGAGAAAAAGACTGAGACTTCTCCGATGTGGAATAAGTCAAAAAAGAGTGAGATTGCCTCCCCAACTTTTGCTTGTTATGCTTCTCCCCGATTGAAAGACCCGAGTTGTTATGCTTCGTCTGTGTCTAAAGGGAGAATGAGTGAAGGTTGGGAGCTGGTCTTTGAGCTGCTGCGCACCGAGCGTACTCTTGAGCTGCGTTTATCGCTTTGTCCTATTCCCCCCTCTTGTTCTGGCTGTTGAGCTACTTCGTCTGTTGACCCGCTTTGTTCGCTCTGATTTCGAGAACATGATGGGTGAGAAGAACGGATTCTGAGAATGAACTGACAATGAAAACCAAAATGAAAGATCTTGAGAATGAAAAAACACCTTGATCTGTTGAATTAGCTCTTTCGGAAAGTGATCCATGAGGAAGAGATCTTGAATGAACTAGAAATTTCACTCTTAGATTCCCAACAAACAAGATAGAAAGAAATTGAGATATCTTGAGAAATTCAATATATAATTTGAAGATAGTTGTTGCATCCGAAGGACTGATTTATCCATATTCACTGATTCTTATCTTTTAGAACCCCAAAAAAAAGGAAGGAAGACTCTGTAGGAGGCCTGCTGGAGGTGATAATTACCATTTACTCATTCAAGAGCGAACACAGCTACTGAAAAAACTAGGACATTATCCCTTAAGTTGTAACCCGAAGAAAGAACTGTGCCTCAACCAACGGCTTCCTCTACCCCTGCCTCTGATTCCGATCCGGAGACGGACTCTTTCAGTTATGCCTCATCTCCGACTGATGAGGGAACGGACCTACGCTACTGGTTCCAATTGACTTTGGTCTCGTGTTTATCCGCGAGCAGAAACCTAGGAAATTGGGAGGGATTCCTATAACGAAAGAAGGTTGAAAGCTCTTTCCCTTCGCCGATCTTCTTCTCAGTAGAGGTATGGAATTGCTTTTATGAGACTTTATTCGTAAGGAGAAATCTCAAGTTTCCGCTCCTCCAAAATAGAAAGTAGTTGACATTAACGCAGCCGGAGCCAAGAAGGTGAGGGTTCTTCTTGATACAGTTAAACGTCGTAGCATACATCATGAGGTGACCACTGGGCATCCGCTCATAACCAATTGAGAGCTCCTTTACCTATCAATCGACCAACTTATCGGGTTTTGAGAAGGGTGGAATCCTTCTCGCTCTATTAGAGAGATAGGGATGGCTTCGTAGGAGGACTCCTTTCTAAAATCAGCCTTGACCTTGACGACCATATCTGAGCGATAAACAAGGCTCTAAAGGAGTTGACTCTCTCATAGGGTGATGAGAAGACCTTTCCTATCTTTATACTCGACCAATGGCAACCTATCCTTTCATATTCCATCCTTGAGTCCTCTGGACTGGGAAATCTTGTCAACTGGGGAGGAAACCTTTTCTGGGGCGAGCAGCCGATGAGGTTAACTTCCACAGAGAATGCTACTAAATACCCTTCCACGAGACAAGGTTCCCTTCTGACCACCTATTTTGGAAAGCTTCCAGGGTTAGGTAGCGCACTCACTTATTCCTATCTTCTGAGACTGATTAGTCTTTTTCTAACCTCCTTTTCGTCTGCTTTGCTCCTTTCCTACCTTGAATCAATGGAAGGTGAAAAGCATTCAAACTAGTCTTTTCCCAGACTCAACCCCTCCGTTAGAAGTATTAAGACCGAAGGACTCATTCATCCATATTCACAAACCATCTCCCGCTCCCTTGATCTTTCCTACTTATCTTAGACGAATCTTTCCTACTTCTCCGTCTTCTTCCTCTTTCTCTACGCAAATGGCCGATCCCATTGATGAGTATTCCAAAGATTACTATCCGGTTCAAATCCCTATCTCCCTTATACCGCATGGAGTGGGGAATTGAGATTCGAGGAGTGGATTTGAGGTGAAGTTCCAATTCTACTCAGCCCAAGATGGCAGATTTTTAGTACTCACATTTCCCTCGCTGTACTAAGAGACGAAGGCGAGGTTACGAAGGAGCTCGACGAGAAGAGGTTTAGTTGCCTCAGTGGCCTTCATGATAAAAGGTAATTGTCAACTAGAAATTTCTTTCGTACCTCGTAGTGGACAACCCCTCTTCCCACTCATACAGATATGTCTGAACCTCTACCAAAACGATCTTTTCTTGCGCGAGATCTAAGACAGCAGTCCCATAGAAAGTCCTTCCTTTGTTCATTTTTCATGAATGGAATCAATTAATAGAAAGAAAGCATTAACTCATTAAGGAGAAAAGGAATGAGCACATTCACTCATTCCCAAGCATGAATCATGAGAGATAAGAAGTCGAATTCATAATAGATAGTAGAAGTCGGTGGATTTCCCTCTCCTCTCCAGCTCCACCAATGAGTATCGTGATTAAGAGTTTCATCATTCATGTAGGCCTTCCCTCTCTGTCGTCGGTGGGCGGAGTACCTTGGAGCAGTTGAATGGTTCTTCACTCATCTTAATCAAAAGAAAAGCGTAAAGTCGTTTTCGCAAATTTTTTGCTCGGGTCCAGATGTTATGAAATAGCGAGACTGAATCAATGAACAAAGAGAAGCTCCTTACCTTAACAGGAGTGCAACTAAGGATTCTGGAATATGAATATTAGGATAGGCTTTCTTCCTTGCCTATGGTCCTTTTAATAGGCTTTCTCTTGTTTTTCTTCATTCAGTGGATAGTCGGACTTAGAAATCTAGGAATGAATTTCCTTGTTCATTGACCATTCTTTTCATTCATGAATTGAGAATGAAACCTATGACTTTTTGTAATCAACGACGTTGTAATCCTTAGCTAAAATTCTCAATTTGCTAGGTTTTGGGTATGGTAGGCAACAAGAAATCATTCAAAATCAGTAAAAACAAGGTCTTTTATAGGTCCGAGGACTCAGAAATCCATATTCACCTTCGTCTAAAAACTCACATTTTGCAAGGAAAAAACCGAGAAAAGGCAATGAATAAAAGGAAAAAAGGATCTCAGGGAATTTGCTTAACACATGAATTTAGAGAAAGAGAAAGAGAAGAAGAAGAAAGAAAAAGCTAGAACTACCTCCTAATTGACTTCTTCTATTTCATTTAGAACGAGATTTCTTTCTCTTTTCTTTCATCCTTCTTCAAAGAAGATTGAGAAAAAGTCATGATAAAGCTTGATAAATAGGGAAAATCTCTTCTGACGCTAGGAGCAAAGAATTTTCAAATAATGTCTTATGGAACTGAATAAAGAGGAATTGAACCCTTGTTCATTTACTCGAACATTGATTTGACTTTTTTTAGGGAGGGAAATCCCACATTTAGTCACTTTTGGCTATAGCTGGCAGCAACTTTGAAAGTCAAATGGGTGGTTTTTTACTATATTTGGATATAATAAGAATAGGATCATAAATCGCTAAAATGGTCAAAATGCAATTATATGGATAAACGAGTCCGTTGGTTTTGATGATTTGCATTACTATCTCAAACCTGCGACACAACCTACGGCATTTTAGTGGATAAATAAGTCCTTCGGACGAGTGGAAAAGTCCTCCAAACCGTACTCCTTCTACGCGGTCAAACGCAACTTTCTTTCTCTCTTTCATTTTCATCTTTTTGTGCTTAACACATAAATTCCATTCGAATGTTTTGAATAGTGATCCAAATCATCAAAATGCCTCCAATTTGAGTAGGTTCGTTCCCGTAAGGCCAATTGGCCTATTTCTGTTTTGGTACTTGGATTCTAGCCTCTTTTTTAAGACCCCATAGTAGGAGTCTTCCTTGCCCTAAATTCTGATGAGTCTCATTTTCTCTTTTTTTTCCTTCCAGCCTTACCCTAGGTTTTGAATCCGGTTCTTTCTTTCTTGCTTTCATATCACGATTTGAGTTCGTCGACCTCTCGCTTGGCTTCTTTCTCTTTTTATTGGGATTGTCATGATTGACACGTATTTCCCAGGTCAGAGAAATGGAAGTGAGGCTATTAGCCGACAAGTGACCATCGTAGCGGTTGTAAAGGGAAGGAGGTCCATCTATCCTAATTCAACTACCCGAGTGAACTAGCCTCAAGCCTGAAAGTGGGATCGGACTTCATCTTCTTCTTACTTATGTAGTGGAATGCTCACTAAAGGCTAAAAAGGAAATCGATTGAGATCTAAATCAATGCATTTTTCTGATATTCAAGACCAAAAGAAAGCACCAAGAAGAATGGAAGAAAGAAGACCTTCCCTTTTTGAACTCTGACTGAGACTTCCGGAAGAGAGAATACTAATGGCTTTCTCTTTCTCTTATGCCTCCAACTCTCGCTTCTGCTTGATCTTACTAAGGAGTGCTTGCTCGACCTACTTGTGTGGGAAAGGATGGAATCGGAGGCTAAAGGAGTACTTCCTCCTTTTGCTTTCCACAGGGAAACTGACCACATGATCGACAATAGGCATAGACCCAAAAATCAGATTCACTCCTTCAGCCCTCACTTAGACCCCACGGGGCGAGAGAGACCCCAAAGATAGGATGAAAGGGGTAGGCGATTCCTGAACGGATAAGATGGAAAGAAATTCATTATTTCATTTATTATACTGTCGGAAAGGCCGATACGATAGGCCATGAAAGACTGAATTTAAGGATTCCATATTAAGCTTTCTGACAAATAGAAGGTTCTCAATATTCTCCTCTCTCATCTTAACCTCTTTTCTCGTCTTATTCCTTGCCCCTGGTATTAACAATGAGTCTGATTCCTTTAAGGCTTTCTCAAATTCTTTGAGCCTTTATATAAAGCTGGATAGAGGTTGATTTTGCAGTCATTTTACATGAGTGCAAAGACTCCTACGTCCAAAGGAGAGGGTCGGAATCAATCTCAGTTTCATGATCAGGAGTCAAAGGGCTTGACTATGTTGGAGAGAAAAAAGAAGAAAGACAAAGAGAAAATGAGAGTTGATTTAAGTTTCAAAGAAAGAGAAAGAGGTGAGATGATACTCGACCTACGGGAGAGAGAGAGGGGAGATGAAATTGAGGAGATCTTGTGCAAGGTTTATGAACGAGAAGAAGAACGAAACAGAGTTCTTTCAGTTTCTCTCAAAAGCTCTCATTCATCTGAACCCACGGAGCGGTGTTCATAACTAATTCAGTTTCATGATCTCTTTAATGATCTCCTAATTCTCTCTTTCCTGTCTTCTTATCTTCTTACCGAGCAGGAAAGGGTTCGAGATGATAGAAAAGCATACAATTCAGCGGAAACAGATCGGATAATTACTCTAATTGCAATTAATTAACAAAAAACCCTAAATTGAAAAAAAAAATTAAAATTAGGGTTTTTAGGAAAAACTTATGTTCGAAGCACTTATTGATGCTTGAACCATCACTAGGGTTGACCTACTATCCTCTAGACTCAAAACCAGGTTGTAGGACCCGTTGAATGAAGGAAATCGGGAGAGAGAAAAAAATGGAAAAATATGGAAATGGGTTGGGTTTGATTTTTTTTTAGGAAAAAATAGCCTAATTTTGTTCTTTAGAAAATAAGCCAACATTTTTCCTTGAGGCCAAAAGAGCCCAATTTATAGAGGCTTTTAATGCAAAGTTGCATGTGCATGCAAACAGACCAACAACACATAACCCACTAATCATTAGCGGGCTTAATCTCATTATAGTTTGTTAACACCTAGCCTACTATAGTTAGTGGGTTTATCCAACAAAATGTTGGATTTTCCCACTAACTTTAGTCAAAGGATAAAATTGTCATTTGGTCAAAGTCAAACTTTGACTTTTCAAACCAAAAAGTCAACATTTTGACTTTTTACAATTTTATCCGTTTTGACTAATTTTGACCTTCCAAGCATGAATCCACATTTATTTTCTCAAGATTCAAATCAGATTTGAATATATTGCCGATCAAAGTTTGATTTTTCAAAGTCAAAAGTCAACATTTTGACTTTTTACAACTTTAACTATTTCCATCTTTTTCGAGCTTCCAGATATAAATTCACATTCATATCTTTAATATTTAAATCTAATTTAAGCATGAAGCTCTATTAGTAATCTAAAACCAACGACTATATCACATATAATTGTCGGTTTCTCTCTCCTCTCCTCAAACAATTCGACTCATTCCATCATATTGTTCTAAGTTTATTCCATATGAGCTAGCAGAGGAATCTAATGGACCTATAGATCATGGGCTCCAACGATCCGAGATTAACAGGCTAAACTCTTTTATACTGAGATAATCAACATTCGTTAACTAACGGATCATTCCAAGTCCCGTAGTTGCACTTCCCTCGCTATAGATATATTTGTGTCCACCCAGCGTCTGAAGCATCGGCTTATCGCACCAAGTATTCTCGTATAAAAGGTAGAGCCTTATTAACTTCAAAAACAAGATCCCACTCTGCGGTCTAGGTCGACCTCTTGTTCATTAAGGCGATAAATTCGACTTGGTCCTTTGCACCTTTCAGAGAAGAGTTCTTCCTCTTTTAGTTCCTCTGGAAAGCTAGTTCAAATTTCTCTCCTCCTTCCCAGCCTGAGGCACTAGGTCGATTTCTTCATCAAGCTGAGCTGCTTTAGGTGTCTTTAGTGCAGCGGGTCTTTATATAGGTTAAGTCTAGGAATGGTTCGATGTCCTTGCTCTTTTACCGCATAGTGGGGCAAGAGACCTCTGGTCTCGTAGCTCGAATGGAAGAAGTCAAGGGATAGCTGTGAGGCTGCTTTGTTGACCAATGGACTTCAGGGTTGAATCACGAAATTCACGGTTTGACTATGTTCCAGGTGTTCTTAATAAAGAAGAATGCATCAATGAACAAAGGCTCAAAGAATTTGAGAAGCAGAAGCCCGAGCAGGAGTGAGAGTCGGCTACGTACCATGCGCCTGATTTTTCTTCTTTTCCCAGGCAAAAGTGAGTGTAGAAACTCTGAAGTTTCAGTTTAGTTGCCCTCAGAAATTGATGTTAGGGTTTCAGCAGATGGGGAAGCTGCTTTTCTCAAAGCTATTATGCATAGAATGTATGCATGAGAAGGAATGGATGAAATAGCTCTACGAAAGAATCAATCTGATAATCTGTACCCAAAGCGCAGTAGAAAGGAAAGGCACTCGACCGACCCAAAGGGTCGCGAAGAGGCAAGGGCATTCAATCTCTAGCATACATAGCAGCCGAGAATTGGTCTTTCCAATGGCAGACGGGGGGAGTCAGGTGTCAGAAGGAAGATCAAGGGCTAGCCCTAAACTTTTAGGTTGTAGTCTTTTTGTTGATGGGAGGTCTAGTCTAGATTTGAATTTCACTCCCTAGGAACTTGCTATACTCAGCTATAAATAGGCATGCATTAGAATGTGGTCCCCTTCGGAATCATGATTTTCCACTTTCATAGATGATAGTCGGTCTCTCTAAGTGGAGGTTGCGGCTGGGGAATCTCTTTAAGTGGAGGTTGCAGTCGCAGGAAGAGTAGTCTGGCCTCTTCACCTACGGAGCGGTCATTCTCAAATAAAAAGTATCCGGTAGTCAAAAATGAGAAAGAGAACTCTATCTAACATTATGAGAAAGATCGACTTAAGGAAGCAGATAAAGAAAATAGAGGTTTTGCCTATTCATGGATGATGAATTAATCAGAATCGGAAGAAGAAGAAGAAAGAGGCAGAGTAGGTAGGATTCTTGAATAGGATCTGTCCCCTTTCTATTAATGGATTCGGAGGCATCCTCATCCCCAACAAGGGCACACTCGCCTAGAAAGGTTATCATACTGATCGATACAGAGTCTAGAGAAGAAGGATCATGAGAAGCCACGAGAGTGGAGAAGAATAGGTCAGATTCATTCTCAGTTCGGTAGGAAATATGCTCAACCAGATGGAAAAGGATTGATTTGAGCGAGACAGAGATTAGTAGCTCAAGTAGAAGACAGCAGCCGATCTCTTTCGATGCCCACGTAGCTCTTCTTGCAGCAGTTCTAGCTGTAGCTGAAGTAGTGCTGGCTGCTGAGGAAGGAATCACAAAAGTAATTCAGTAATAGAAGCTCCCCCTTCTTGCCAACCCTATAGCCTTAAGCCTGATAGCCTGAGCACCCACCTATTCAGCCATGATGTATTCATTCCTTAGCACTATGCTAGTATTTGTAGACTTTTCTCACTATTGGACTACCTTGCTCGACACATCCTTTCTTGCAAATGAAAGTTGGACCAAGGGTGAACTCTTTGTATTGACAGGAATCTGTAGGATTTCGATGCGTCAGGCTCAGCGAGAACAGGAAGAGGACGAAAGGTCAGACCTGTAGATTAAACTACCACAGATCGATGCAGAGAGGGAAGAAATAGCTCGGAATCATAGATAGAAATTAGCATGAGAAGGATGTAATAATAAGGACGTAATCTAATTGAGTGAAAAGGTTGATCATATGCTCTCCCTCTTGTACCCCAAGCTTCTCTTCTCCAAGAGCAGGAGAGAAGGAAGAAAGAGAGAGATAAAAAGAAGAAGTAACATTCATTAAAATGCGAGAGTGGGACAAAGCATCAGACTAAGCCGCCGAGTTCACAAGGTGGATAGAATAGGACCCGAGCTAAGGACCGAGACAGGAGTTAGCTGTCTTGAGGAATAATCAGTAGACGGATCACGAAGAAAAGGAGTTTAGATCTTTCCGCCCTCATCGGTCGGCCTTCCTTCATTCCAAGGCATGAAAGGTTTCCTTTCATCCCTCTCTTTAAGAATCAACACCCCTACTACGTGGTCGTCGGCCTCTTCAAACTCTCTTTCCTTTGAATTACATATCCCACAGAGCGGTAGGGGTATTAGACAAATTATCTTAAGAGTTCGCAGATTGAATGAATAACTAAGAAATGAAATAGAGAAAGGGAAAGCGATTATTCTATACTTGGCCTCAGTACAAGGACAAGGGTCCAAAGGCGAAGAGTCAGGTTCCAGAGATATAAGGATGAGTTATTGGAAGTCCAAGACGGGCAGCCTATGTTATGATAACTAGAGCACAATCTATCTAACTAAGAATCATTAGTTTCACAACATAATAAAATACATAGATATTAGGTATCACTTCATTAGAGAAGAAATTGAGATAAGAGAAATCGAAGTTGTCAGGATCCATACCTCGAGCAATGCTTCAACATGCTGACCAATTTGTTAGAGAAAACAAAATTCATATGATGCCTTGATGTAATCGAATTTGAACTACTTGACAAATAGACCAAAGTGGCAATTTCCATGTTACTTGTAAAGGTGGGGGAGGAAAAGAAACAAAAGCAAAATACCTATTTTCTAATGTAACCATAAGGCTCATTTTTTAAGCATATCCTTTAAATTTCTACATACAAAAGAAGTCAAAAGTGAGGTGTAGAGATTTATTTTGTAAAGTTCATCACATATTGAAAAGCAACAAAGAAGATAAACCTAGTCGGAGAACAATCAAGAACAACCTCAAGATTTTCAACAATGGCATGAAAACAAACAACAAAACCTATTAAGAAAGCAAGAATTACCTTAGAGTATCTTAGAATTTCCACCGAGAATTAAAGAACCTATAAGATTACCTTAAATGATTAGAAACAGAGAAGAAGACCTTTGTATAGATTCAGATTCTTTTAAGAAATAGGAATTAATTCCTAAATCCTCATCCCAACATTCCTCTAAGATTTCAACCCCAACTTTGTTCAAACCCATTCAACATTACAAAAACATGAATCAAGAAAGTTTCCAAGATTCAAAAGCATAATTTGAATCAAACAAAAGAGAAATGCAATTTCATCAAAAATTTCAGGTAAAAAAGACAGTTATTTGCATACTCAATCTCAAATTCAGCAAACTTAAATTTTTTTCCCAAAACATTTCACAAGTGCATGCAAAAAGAACCAAGATCGAATCTTATATTTGTATCTCTACTAAACCAACATTAAATTAGGAACTATATCAAACTTACTTTCATGAAGTATTCCAAACCTCTCAACTTAAACAGATTAACATTACCTGTCAAGATCGACATTAACATCGATTGCAAAAGTTTCACAAATGGGAGCCATGGAGTCTCTCTCCCATTTCTCAACAAATCCAGTACTCCTCTTGTTATGGTTCTTCCATTTCATATTAGCTCACCTCCTTTTCTAGCCTACATAGTTTAGAAATCAAACTCAATCATGCAATTGGAATGAATAAAATTGGAATTCAATTGAGTCAGTTCATTCTTGAAAATTTGACAGTGAAATTACATGAATTTAGACTCACATATTCACATATATATGTATGTGCGTACTGTTTTTTCTTACTTGTTAATGTTTCCCTTTGTTATGTCACGTTTTAAAACTTGAAATTTTGAAACAACGTTCAAGCTAAGAAAGAAAACTCCATAAAACAAGCAAGCAGAAGTGATTAATCACATTTTTGTTCAAATAGAGCTTACAATGCCCTCCATGCAAATTTGTCAATCAATGCAAAATTGGAAACACGAAAGAAAAATAAAAGCTTCTTAATATCTCAATCAATATTCATGCAAGCTCTTTAGTTGACAAATAAGTCAAATGTGATGTGGAGATTTCAAACTTTGAAAGCAAAAGAGTTATTGAATGATTCAAAATCA
Source organism: Cucumis melo (assembly GCF_025177605.1). Lineage (NCBI taxonomy): Eukaryota > Viridiplantae > Streptophyta > Magnoliopsida > Cucurbitales > Cucurbitaceae > Cucumis > Cucumis melo. The sequence goes on along the minus strand of NC_066864.1, from coordinate 25,273,092 downwards.
AACAAGCAAAAATCAAAATATATTGTAATAAGTAGAGCATAATATATCTAACTAAGAATCACCAGTTTCACAATATAATAAAACACAGAGATATTAGGCATCACTTCATTAGAGAAGAAATTAAGAATACAAAAACCTGTGTTGTAAAGATCCATACCTCTGGCAATGCTTCGCCATGCTAACCAAGCTAGTTAGAAAAAAAATCAAAACAAAATACCTATTTTCTGATGTAACCATTAGGCTCATTGTTGAAGCATATCCTTTAAATTTCTACATGCAAAAGAAGTCATAAATGAAGTTGAGAGAGAGTTCATTTGGTAAAATTCTTCACATAGATTGAAAAACAATAAAGAAAATAAATTTAGGAGAACCACTTAACATTTGTGTTCTTTCTTCCTTCACTAACCTTTCTCTTCATTTTCTTCTACTAATTAATTGCTCTGTCTTCAGAAATCTTCTATCCCTTCTTTTATGTACAACTGAAACGAAAGAGGAAAAATTTTGAGAGATTTGAGATTTGCATGACTGTAAGGTGGAGAGTAACTAAGTTGAGTCCTTTGCATTTCAAGATAGAGCACTTGTATGGTAAATGGAAAATTATCGTCGAAGTATCTCTTATACAAAAAAATTTCACTTTGGGTATGGACATTTGGGTTTTAGATCCAACAGGAAGAATGGTTGATAATCAACCAAGAAATACTCAACAATGGCATGAAAACAAGGAACAAAACCTATTAAAAAAAGCAAGAATTACCTCAGAGTATCCAAAAATTTCCAATAAGAATTAAAGAACCTACAAGATACCACAAATGAAAGGAAACAGAGAAGAAGATCTTTATATAGATTCAGATCCTTCTAAGAAAGAGGAATTAATTCCTAAATCATCATCCCAACATTCCACCAAGATTTCAAACCCTAACATTGTTTCACACCCATTCAACATTAAAGAAACATGAATTAAAAAAAATTCCAAGATACAAAAGAAGAATCTGACTCAAATAAAAAAGAAATGCAATTTCATCAAAATTTTAAGTTAAAAAAGACAGTTATTTCCATATTCAATCTCAAACTCAACAAACTTTAATTTTTTTTAAGAACATTCCACAAGAATTGCATGCATTCTACTTGACCTAACCAGCTGGACTCTAAGGGCTAGGCAGGTCTAGTTTTGGTTAGGCCAAAAGCGAAGTGTTCCCCACACAAGTTCTGATACTGAAGGAGCCCAACGCATTTTACTCGACCTAACCGGCTGGACTCTAAGGGCTAGGCAGGTCTGGTTTTGGTTAGGCCAAAAGCAAAGAGTTCCCCACACAAGTTCTGATACTGAGGGAGCCCAACGCATTTTACTCGACCTAACCGACTGGACTCTAAGGGCTAGGCAGGTCTGGTTTTGGTTAGGCCAAAAGCGAAGTGTTCCCCACACAAGTTCTGATACTGAGGGAGCCCAACGCATTTTACTCGACCTAACCGGCTGGACTCTAAGGGCTAGGCAGGTCTGGTTTTGGTTAGGCCAAAAGCGAAGTGTTCCCCACACAAGTTCTGATACTGAGGGAGCCCAACGCATTTTACTCGACCTAACCGGCTGGACTCTAAAGGCTAGGCAGGTCTGGTTTTGGTTAGGCCAAAAGCAAAGAGTTCCCCACACAAGTTCTGATACTGAGGGAGCCCAACGCATTTTACTCGACCTAACCGGCTGGACTCTAAGGGCTAGGCAGGTCTGGTTTTGGTTGGGCCAAAAGCGAAGTGTTCCCCACACAAGTTCTGATACTGAGGGAGCCCAACGCATTCTACTCGACCTAACCGGCTGGACTCTAAGTGCTAGGCAGGTCTGGTTTTGGTTAGGCCAAAAGCGAAGTGTTCCCCACACAAGTTCTGATACTGAGGGAGCCCAACGCATTTTACTCGACCTAACCGGCTGGACTCTAAGGGCTAGGCAGATCTGGTTTTGGTTAGGCCAAAAGCGAAGTGTTCCCCACACAAGTTCTGATACTGAGGGAGCCCAACGCATTTTACTCGACCTAACCGGCAGGACTCTAAGGGCTAGGCAGATATGGTTTTGGTTAGGCCAAAAGCGAAGTGTTCCCCACACAAGTTCTGATACTGAGGGAGCCCAACGCATTTTACTCGACCTAACCGGCTGGATTCTAAGGGCTAGGCAGGTCTGGTTTTGGTTAGGCCAAAAGCGAAGTGTTCCCCACACAAGTTCTGATACTGAGGGAGCCCAACGCATTTTACTCGACCTAACCGGCTGGACTCTAAGGGCTAGGCAGATCTGGTTTTGGTTAGGCCAAAAGCGAAGTGTTCCCCACACAAGTTCTGATACTGAGGGAGCCCAACGCATTTTACTCGACCTAACCGGCTGGACTCTAAGGGCTAGGCAGGTCTGGTTTTGGTTAGGCCAAAAGCGAAGTGTTCCCCACACAAGTTCTGATACTGAGGGAGCCCAACGCATTTTACTCGACCTAACCGGCTGGACTCTAAGGGCTAGGCAGGTCTTGTTTTGGTTAGGCCAAAAGCAAAGAGTTCCCCACACAAGTTCTGATACTGAGGGAGCCCAACGCATTCTACTTGACCTAACCGGCTGAACTCTAAGGGCAAGGCAGGTCTGGTTTTGGTTAGGCCAAGAGTGAAGAGTTCCCCACACAAGTTCTGATACTGAGGGAACTCAACGCATTCTACTTGACCTAACTGGCTGTACTCTAAGGGCTAGGCAAGTCTGGTTTTAGTTAGGTCATGTTTTCAGCAGCACATATTATTAAGTATGTACAGTGTTCACAATATTCATATAATAGATTGCATACATTTTACTCATTTCTAAGCTATTAAAGTACGCATTTTCAACATATTTAAGATATTTAAATAATAAAACAATCACAAACCCAAGCTCCATGCTTAAGGGTTAGGCAAACGTGTTTTCTAAGCTAAAAAGCAAAGTAGGCATGATATTTATTCTAAGAATAGAGAATTTGAAAATTTTTAAAATTTAGGCATTTTTGGCAAAATGAAAATTTCCCAAAGAACATGGAACATGCAAAGCTACAACCCCACCCCCACTTAAAGTTGTCCTCAAAGCATGTTAAGCAAGATTCTAAGGATGGAAAAATAAAAGAAAGGGAACAGAAAACCTCCCCTTGCTTGCAAAGGTTCCAAGTTTGGTTATACTTCATTTCCCTTTATTCCTACGGAAAGAAAACAAGAACTTCTATCAAATTTCATTAAAGAGGTTAAACTAAAAATTTAAAAAAAAGAAAAGTTCTACAAAACTTGAAAGAAAGCAGTTTGCATTGTTAAAGATCGATCATGCAACTGTATTTTCCCTAATTTTACCCGGATCAATGACCAAAGGTTTCTCAAATACCTTCAAACCTCACCTGGAAAATCATCAAAACTTTTATTCCATAAGTCTTATCTTTGTCCTTATTTGGGCATTGTCCTTACTCCAAGAACAAAATTGATCGTTCAAACATGTCACTTTTAAAAGTTTTATTTGTTTTGTTCTTGATATATCCAATTCGAAGATAGTCTAGTAAAAAAAATTTGTGAAAGATGAAGAACTTTTGGTGCTATTTCCAACCATCACCTAGTTAAATTCTATCTAAAATGCAATGAAGTCTAGCATCAAAGTCAATTTATGATTTAATGCAGTGAGAAATAGTTAAGCTTTAGAATACTATCATCTTACATAACTTAAAAAAAAGAACAACAAAAAACTCCTTTATTTTCAGTTAAAGGAAAACACTTACCTCTTATCACGCTATTCCTTCACTCAACAGCATTATGCTCTTGGTCTGTCCTCAAAGAACAATCTTGAAATTACGAAAAAGAAAATCAAATTCAAATATAAGATCAAAGCTAAAATGAAAAAATTATTCGTAGAGATAAAAATTTAAGCATCTTCTAACACTACAAGAGCTGCGAAAGAGCCCTTTTCAACCTCTACAATAACCAATTGAATGCTGACCTTCCTACAAATGTGCATATAATGGTTCAATTCAACACAAGCGAAGCTTTTCTGGTATTTTTAAGCCAATTTCTCAACCTAAGTGGAAAAAAGGATTCATTTCTCGGAATCAATTTATATCTAATGTTTTATAGAACTCGTCAACACTATTATGTGTTAATATCATTCTAAGAGAGGTTACACATGGATGATGGGTCAACAGAACTGCAAACAGTGTTGCTGAACATTCTAACGTCTAAAGATAGATTCACATACGACTGCAGATTGTGTGTCTATATATATGTACCTATTTAAAGAGAGAGAAAGAGAGAGATTTTATTTGTTAATGCACTGTATGGAGTTCATCACTCGGTTCTTAACCAACATGCAAACTTTCAACTCATAAAAAGTAAACTAAATTTTATGTCAAAGTTCAATCTCTCCTGTAACAATTGCATAAATTTCTCCTTCCCCTTCTTATCGAAAACTATGATACTTGCTCTCAGTTCCACCCATCCATAATGTAATTTATAACATTTAGTACAGGAGATAGATAGGCCATTACCTCACTTTCTAAGAGTGCAATCTTGTTGGTTGCCTTTTCATGTATCATTTCAAGTTCGTCCAACATCAATTCCATCATCTTATGCTCCTTCAAAGCAGCCTGGAATTGTTTTTGGAGCTCCTTTCTTTCCAGCAAAACATTATCAAACTCGATTTCCAGAAATTGAAAAAATTGTTGCAACTGCATGAAATCAACCATTATCAAGTATAAAAAGGGAAAAACAAATTTTGTATAATCTGTCCAAGTAGCCTATGTGATACTCCAATACTACAATCACTTATTGACTGAAACTAGTAAAGTTCCCAGAAGCCACCAACCCATGTAACCAGAGAAAATTCAATTGTCAACCATATGAACTTTCAACTATAGTCACTTGAGACTGATGAATGAAAACGAACAAACAAAATGTTGAACTACACTTGTCCAACTGATGGTAATAAGTAAAATAGTTCAAACTATTGTTCAATAACTCAGGCTGCAAAGAACTCAATGGTACGATTCTGCCTTTCGAAGTCTTAAACAACTTACTAACGTAATATTTTATGCTTTAGAATATTAAGGATTCTCTAATCTTTACTAGAAACACCGTAATTATTTGATCGTTCCAAACTTTTCACTTTAATATCATACCCATTTATGGCTAACATACTAGTTAAAAGTAGTTTGAGTACTCAGTTAACTCCTACTTGCAAGCAAATGAAAGTCATGGAGATGTTGTCTATAAAAAATCTACTACCGTAATTTGAAGAATATTTTGCTTTATACATATTTTCCACAAAGACAAACCTATGATAAAAAAAAACAGAGAAAAGAAACACAAACAAAATATATCATTGTTGAACAAGCACAGATGACAATCAAGAAACAATGGAGCGAGAGGGCTAACCTGCCTTCCCCTTCGTAAAGCAGCTAAAATTCGTCCAGGAAGAGAGACAATTGCAATTATCCACACAAAGTTGTCCAAAATATGTTTATGTGAAGACTGACCGAGGTCTTCAACAGCTTCAACCAAGTTTGAACAACAACAACAAAGGTTTTCAAGATAAATGAGCATGTACGCATGAAAAACGAGAAAGGCCTCGTGACCAATAATATTGTAACGTTCAGGAATTCTAAAGAAAAGCCATTGAACCCACCAGTACCACTACCTTTGTTGCTGAACTACATGCCAATGACCTTTCCGAAGCTGTAACCAGATTTATTGAACCCAGTTCTGCAAAACAAACAAATCCCTTCAACCAAACTGGACCGAGGAAGCCATATAATCAATTGAGCAGGTAAGAAGTTGATACCAAATTTTCATGAAAAGCTATTCACTAAGATAAGAACTTCATAACAAAAGGATGACAATGAACCTTTTTACTAACTGAATCGTAACATAAAAGACCAAAGAATAAACTAGTATTAAGAATAAGCATGGTTATGACATTATGTATTATCTCACCTTGAAGCATGGTCAAAGATTGCTTTTTGAAACCAGAATACGGATCGATCTTATGCTTTTTCATGTTTATGACATTTTGTATCTTCCCTCCTTTTCTCTTACAAAATTCTAACTAAATCAATCTTTGAGTGTAGTGTAATCTATCTAAAAAAGATGAAAATGCTAAAACAAGCACAAAAGTGGCGATTAACGTACATAGCTTGTAGGCATATAAAGGAAGAGATTGAACGCAGCAAATAGCCTTTACTGTAGATGTTCCTTTGGAAATGAATTCATGGTTCTTAGGTAGGTTAGCTTTCTTCGAATTTACTCTCCTTGAAACTTCAGAACTGGGTAGCTTATGGTTTTTATTTTATCATTTGGGTGGAGTGTTAGAGATTTTATTGTAATTATTTGTTTCTATCTTTGGGATGTTTGAATTCCTCGATTGGAAGTTTTCCGTAACTTCCTTAGTTCCTTGGTAATATTTTCATTTGATCAACAAAAATTTTCTGTTTCGATGTTAAAAGAATCAAGGTAATAATGGGACAAATGCGGATAGGGAGAAATGCAAGAGTTCTTATTAAAAGAAAGGGGATGGGGAGAAACTATGGCCTCTGTCAAGGTTCCACCTTCAGTTTGGTGAACTTTTTCTAACTCACGAGCCCCTTAGTGCACAGGATTTTAGAATGTTTTCCCTTCTCTTTTTACTTTAAATAGTATCAAAGAAACTTTTTAGTTCTTTTTATGGGGGAGAAACTTACCTAAAGAGACTTAACAGAGTAACAAAAGAATGCAGCACTAAATGGTGGTTATAACGGAAAGCATGCAGCATTTTCTTTGGCGATAACAACCTCCACTTTTAGAGATATTCCTTTGTTTTACTTGTAACTTTATCCTTTCCCGGCAAGGGTTTGTGTTTTATTTTCATGTATGGTTTGCCTTCTACTTCCCTTTAACAAGCCCTTTTGTAGTCCTTTTAGTGCACTCATGACCTCACGTTAAATGTTTGTTTTCTCCAAATTAAAGTTGTGCCTTCATTAATTCATTAATGAAATAGTAATGAATAAAGGAATGGAAATACCTTATACTACATAAAGCTTAGGGTTTAAAAGCTGTGTTTCTATCTCATACACACACAAATTACCTCAGCACATATTCTACTAACGGTTGAAACGGTTTCTACTGGATGTAATCCACACAATGTCTCAGCCCCAAGAAGAATTGCATCACTTCCTGCAAACTCATGAGAAGACAGGTTATAAAAAAACGTCATACAATCATATCCCCTGTCAAGAATGGAACTAAGAACCCTGATTCATACTAAATAGAATGATACAATTGAACATAAAATAGATAAATTTTAAAAAGTTCAACCCAATCTTCAGCATCATTAAAAAGAACCATGACTTAAAAAATCCCTACATCTTCGGTCTTTAAACAATAGAGATTTAAAAATTGAATAACTCACCATCAAGTACAGCATTGGCAACATCAGTAGCTACTGCACGTGTAGGTCTCAAGTTGTTAGTCATGCTGTCTACCACACGAGTTAAAACAGCAGGCTTTCCAGCCATATTACATCTATAAAGGGCAGTTTTCTGAAACAAAAACACCTGTAACAATGTAGAAAACAGAAATAATCAATCCTAACGTAACCATGGTAAAGAATACGAGTAAAAAGTGAGCTGACAATGACTTACCTCTACACTTTCAATCTTTGCAAATATTTGAGTTTGGTTAAGGTCACCTAGCTTAGAAAGAAATTGTCGAGCCTACATAAAAATTTAATTTAGCAATCAATATCCTCTATTGTAATAATCAACATAGTCAAATCACCCACAATTGATCATTTGTTTAAAGTGAAGACTCAATGCAAGGAAATAATACTTGTCAAACATCTTCCACATGTCTAGCATGTGACAGAGAGAGGAAGTCAATCTTGTTTTTTACTCCCCACGTAGCTATGATCTAAAGTCACCAGTCAGCATCAAAAAATACTATGAGCTACCAATCATGTTAAGGTTGTATAAGCTAATTGCAAGCAATCAAAGAGACTTAACAGACATAACAAACAGGAAACTGAAGAATGTTACTCTTTGCCTTTCTCAGTAAGTGTTGGAAGATCAATGTGAATTTCAGCAGCATGCAAAGTGTACATTGTACCAACCAACGTGGCAGAGTTCTTTACCACACAACCAACATCATCTCCTTTCACTTCGAAAACCTGATAAATCCCCGACAGACATAACTCAGCATAACATCATTTACCACGATTCCTTACAGTGAAAAAAAATTTGAAGATCCCTACCAATATGCCCCATTACCTCCAACCAGACAGATGTTTCACTTCCAGTAAAGAGGTACTGACCAAGAAAAAGGGTGTCTCCTTTCTTAACGACCTATATAAGAAAATTTCAAGTTTAATAATATGAAGGAGATTATTGTATAATCAATGCAGTGAATGAAAGAACGCCCATCTTTTATAAACTTTGACTTTGCAAAATAGATTTTGCATAAACTAAAGAATATTACTACGTGGTCGTCGGCCTCTTGAAACTCTCTTTCCTTTGAATTACATATCCCACAGAGCGGTAGGGGTATTAGACAGATTATCTTAAGCGTTCGCAGATTGAATGAATAACTAAGAAATGAAATAGAGAAAGGGAAAGCAATTATCCTACGCTTGGCCTCAGTACAAGGAAAAGGGCCAAAGGCGAAGAGTCAGGTTCTAGTGATATAACTAGAGCACAATCTATCTAACTAAGAATCATTAGTTTCACAACATAATAAAATACATAGATATTAGGTATCACTTCATTAGAGAAGAAATTGAGATAAGAGAAATCGAAGTTGTCAGGATCCATACCTCGAGCAATGCTTCAACATGCTGACCAATTTGTTAGAGAAAACAAAATTCATATGATGCCTTGATGTAATCGAATTTGAACTACTTGACAAATAGACCAAAGTGGCAATTTCCATGTTACTTGTAAAGGTGGGGGACGAAAAGAAACAAAAGCAAAATACCTATTTTCTAATGTAACCATAAGGCTCATTTTTTAAGCATATCCTTTAAATTTCTACATACAAAAGAAGTCAAAAGTGAGGTGTAGAGATTTATTTTGTAAAGTTCATCACATATTGAAAAGCAACAAAGAAGATAAACCTAGTCGGAGAACAATCAAGAACAACCTCAAGATTTTCAACAATGGCATGAAAACAAACAACAAAACCTATTAAGAAAGCAAGAATTACCTTAGAGTATCTTAGAATTTCCACCGAGAATTAAAGAACCTATAAGATTACCTTAAATGATTAGAAACAGAGAAGAAGACCTTTGTATAGATTCAGATTCTTTTAAGAAATAGGAATTAATTCCTAAATCCTCATCCCAACATTCCTCTAAGATTTCAACCCCAACTTTGTTCAAACCCATTCAACATTACAAAAACATGAATCAAGAAAGTTTCCAAGATTCAAAAGCATAATTTGAATCAAACAAAAGAGAAATGCAATTTCATCAAAAATTTCAGGTAAAAAAGACAGTTATTTGCATACTCAATCTCAAATTCAGCAAACTTAAATTTTTTTCCCAAAACATTTCACAAGTGCATGCAAAAAGAACCAAGATCGAATCTTATATTTGTATCTCTACTAAACCAACATTAAATTAGGAACTATATCAAACTTACTTTCATGAAGTATTCCAAACCTCTCAACTTAAACAGATTAACATTACCTGTCAAGATCGACATTAACATCGATTGCAAAAGTTTCACAAATGGGAGCCATGGAGTCTCTCTCCCATTTCTCAACAAATCCAGTACTCCTCTTGTTATGGTTCTTCCATTTCATATTAGCTCACCTCCTTTTCTAGCCTACATAGTTTAGAAATCAAACTCAATCATGCAATTGGAATGAATAAAATTGGAATTCAATTGAGTCAGTTCATTCTTGAAAATTTGACAGTGAAATTACATGAATTTAGACTCACATATTCACATATATATGTATGTGCGTACTGTTTTTTCTTACTTGTTAATGTTTCCCTTTGTTATGTCACGTTTTAAAACTTGAAATTTTGAAACAACGTTCAAGCTAAGAAAGAAAACTCCATAAAACAAGCAAGCAGAAGTGATTAATCACATTTTTGTTCAAATAGAGCTTACAATGCCCTCCATGCAAATTTGTCAATCAATGCAAAATTGGAAACACGAAAGAAAAATAAAAGCTTCTTAATATCTCAATCAATATTCATGCAAGCTCTTTAGTTGACAAATAAGTCAAATGTGATGTGGAGATTTCAAACTTTGAAAGCAAAAGAGTTATTGAATGATTCAAAATCAAACAAGCAAAAATCAAAATATATTGTAATAAGTAGAGCATAATATATCTAACTAAGAATCACCAGTTTCACAATATAATAAAACACAGAGATATTAGGCATCACTTCATTAGAGAAGAAATTAAGAATACAAAAACCTGTGTTGTAAAGATCCATACCTCTGGCAATGCTTCGCCATGCTAACCAAGCTAGTTAGAAAAAAAATCAAAACAAAATACCTATTTTCTGATGTAACCATTAGGCTCATTGTTGAAGCATATCCTTTAAATTTCTACATGCAAAAGAAGTCATAAATGAAGTTGAGAGAGAGTTCATTTGGTAAAATTCTTCACATAGATTGAAAAACAATAAAGAAAATAAATTTAGGAGAACCACTTAACATTTGTGTTCTTTCTTCCTTCACTAACCTTTCTCTTCATTTTCTTCTACTAATTAATTGCTCTGTCTTCAGAAATCTTCTATCCCTTCTTTTATGTACAACTGAAACGAAAGAGGAAAAATTTTGAGAGATTTGAGATTTGCATGACTGTAAGGTGGAGAGTAACTAAGTTGAGTCCTTTGCATTTCAAGATAGAGCACTTGTATGGTAAATGGAAAATTATCGTCGAAGTATCTCTTATACAAAAAAATTTCACTTTGGGTATGGACATTTGGGTTTTAGATCCAACAGGAAGAATGGTTGATAATCAACCAAGAAATACTCAACAATGGCATGAAAACAAGGAACAAAACCTATTAAAAAAAGCAAGAATTACCTCAGAGTATCCAAAAATTTCCAATAAGAATTAAAGAACCTACAAGATACCACAAATGAAAGGAAACAGAGAAGAAGATCTTTATATAGATTCAGATCCTTCTAAGAAAGAGGAATTAATTCCTAAATCATCATCCCAACATTCCACCAAGATTTCAAACCCTAACATTGTTTCACACCCATTCAACATTAAAGAAACATGAATTAAAAAAAATTCCAAGATACAAAAGAAGAATCTGACTCAAATAAAAAAGAAATGCAATTTCATCAAAATTTTAAGTTAAAAAAGACAGTTATTTCCATATTCAATCTCAAACTCAACAAACTTTAATTTTTTTTAAGAACATTCCACAAGAATTGCATGCATTCTACTTGACCTAACCAGCTGGACTCTAAGGGCTAGGCAGGTCTAGTTTTGGTTAGGCCAAAAGCGAAGTGTTCCCCACACAAGTTCTGATACTGAAGGAGCCCAACGCATTTTACTCGACCTAACCGGCTGGACTCTAAGGGCTAGGGGAGCCCAACGCATTTTACTCGACCTAACCGGCTGGACTCTAAGGGCTAGGCAGGTCTGGTTTTGGTTAGGCCAAAAGCGAAGTGTTCCCCACACAAGTTCTGATACTGAGGGAGCCCAACGCATTTTACTCGACCTAACCGGCTGGACTCTAAGGGCTAGGCAGGTCTGGTTTTGGTTAGGCCAAAAGCAAAGAGTTCCCCACACAAGTTCTGATACTGAGGGAGCCCAACGCATTTTACTCGACCTAACCGGCTGGACTTTAAGGGCTAGGCAGGTCTGGTTTTGGTTAGGCCAAAAGCGAAGAGTTCCCCACACAAGTTCTGATACTGAGGGAGCCCAACGCATTCTACTCGACCTAACCGGCTGGACTCTAAGTGCTAGGCAGGTCTGGTTTTGGTTAGGCCAAAAGCAAAGAGTTCCCCACACAAGTTCTGATACTGAGGGAGCCCAACGCATTTTACTCGACCTAACCGGCTGGACTCTAAGGGCTAGGCAGATCTGGTTTTGGTTAGGCCAAAAGCGAAGTGTTCCCCACACAAGTTCTGATACTGAGGGAGCCCAACGCATTTTACTCGACCTAACCGGCTGGACTCTAAGGGCTAGGCAGATCTGGTTTTGGTTAGGCCAAAAGCGAAGTGTTCCCCACACAAGTTCTGATACTGAGGGAGCCCAACGCATTTTACTCGACCTAACCGGCTGGATTCTAAGGGCTAGGCAGGTCTGGTTTTGGTTAGGCCAAAAGCGAAGTGTTCCCCACACAAGTTCTGATACTGAGGGAGCCCAACGCATTTTACTCGACCTAACCGGCTGGACTCTAAGGGCTAGGCAGATCTGGTTTTGGTTAGGCCAAAAGCGAAGTGTTCCCCACACAAGTTCTGATACTGAGGGAGCCCAACGCATTTTACTCGACCTAACCGGCTGGACTCTAAGGGCTAGGCAGGTCTGGTTTTGGTTAGGCCAAAAGCGAAGTGTTCCCCACACAAGTTCTGATACTGAGGGAGCCCAACGCATTTTACTCGACCTAACCGGCTGGACTCTAAAGGCTAGGCAGGTCTGGTTTTGGTTAGGCCAAAAGCAAAGAGTTCCCCACACAAGTTCTGATACTGAGGGAGCCCAACGCATTTTACTCGACCTAACCGGCTGGACTCTAAGGGCTAGGCAGGTCTTGTTTTGGTTAGGCCAAAAGCAAAGAGTTCCCCACACAAGTTCTGATACTGAGGGAGCCCAACGCATTCTACTTGACCTAACCGGCTGAACTCTAAGGGCAAGGCAGGTCTGGTTTTGGTTAGGCCAAGAGTGAAGAGTTCCCCACACAAGTTCTGATACTGAGGGAACTCAACGCATTCTACTTGACCTAACTGGCTGTACTCTAAGGGCTAGGCAAGTCTGGTTTTAGTTAGGTCATGTTTTCAGCAGCACATATTATTAAGTATGTACAGTGTTCACAATATTCATATAATAGATTGCATACATTTTACTCATTTCTAAGCTATTAAAGTACGCATTTTCAACATATTTAAGATATTTAAATAATAAAACAATCACAAACCCAAGCTCCATGCTTAAGGGTTAGGCAAACGTGTTTTCTAAGCTAAAAAGCAAAGTAGGCATGATATTTATTCTAAGAATAGAGAATTTGAAAATTTTTAAAATTTAGGCATTTTTGGCAAAATGAAAATTTCCCAAAGAACATGGAACATGCAAAGCTACAACCCCACCCCCACTTAAAGTTGTCCTCAAAGCATGTTAAGCAAGATTCTAAGGATGGAAAAATAAAAGAAAGGGAACAGAAAACCTCCCCTTGCTTGCAAAGGTTCCAAGTTTGGTTATACTTCATTTCCCTTTATTCCTACGGAAAGAAAACAAGAACTTCTATCAAATTTCATTAAAGAGGTTAAACTAAAAATTTAAAAAAAAGAAAAGTTCTACAAAACTTGAAAGAAAGCAGTTTGCATTGTTAAAGATCGATCATGCAACTGTATTTTCCCTAATTTTACCCGGATCAATGACCAAAGGTTTCTCAAATACCTTCAAACCTCACCTGGAAAATCATCAAAACTTTTATTCCATAAGTCTTATCTTTGTCCTTATTTGGGCATTGTCCTTACTCCAAGAACAAAATTGATCGTTCAAACATGTCACTTTTAAAAGTTTTATTTGTTTTGTTCTTGATATATCCAATTCGAAGATAGTCTAGTAAAAAAAATTTGTGAAAGATGAAGAACTTTTGGTGCTATTTCCAACCATCACCTAGTTAAATTCTATCTAAAATGCAATGAAGTCTAGCATCAAAGTCAATTTATGATTTAATGCAGTGAGAAATAGTTAAGCTTTAGAATACTATCATCTTACATAACTTAAAAAAAAGAACAACAAAAAACTCCTTTATTTTCAGTTAAAGGAAAACACTTACCTCTTATCACGCTATTCCTTCACTCAACAGCATTATGCTCTTGGTCTGTCCTCAAAGAACAATCTTGAAATTACGAAAAAGAAAATCAAATTCAAATATAAGATCAAAGCTAAAATGAAAAAATTATTCGTAGAGATAAAAATTTAAGCATCTTCTAACACTACAAGAGCTGCGAAAGAGCCCTTTTCAACCTCTACAATAACCAATTGAATGCTGACCTTCCTACAAATGTGCATATAATGGTTCAATTCAACACAAGCGAAGCTTTTCTGGTATTTTTAAGCCAATTTCTCAACCTAAGTGGAAAAAAGGATTCATTTCTCGGAATCAATTTATATCTAATGTTTTATAGAACTCGTCAACACTATTATGTGTTAATATCATTCTAAGAGAGGTTACACATGGATGATGGGTCAACAGAACTGCAAACAGTGTTGCTGAACATTCTAACGTCTAAAGATAGATTCACATACGACTGCAGATTGTGTGTCTATATATATGTACCTATTTAAAGAGAGAGAAAGAGAGAGATTTTATTTGTTAATGCACTGTATGGAGTTCATCACTCGGTTCTTAACCAACATGCAAACTTTCAACTCATAAAAAGTAAACTAAATTTTATGTCAAAGTTCAATCTCTCCTGTAACAATTGCATAAATTTCTCCTTCCCCTTCTTATCGAAAACTATGATACTTGCTCTCAGTTCCACCCATCCATAATGTAATTTATAACATTTAGTACAGGAGATAGATAGGCCATTACCTCACTTTCTAAGAGTGCAATCTTGTTGGTTGCCTTTTCATGTATCATTTCAAGTTCGTCCAACATCAATTCCATCATCTTATGCTCCTTCAAAGCAGCCTGGAATTGTTTTTGGAGCTCCTTTCTTTCCAGCAAAACATTATCAAACTCGATTTCCAGAAATTGAAAAAATTGTTGCAACTGCATGAAATCAACCATTATCAAGTATAAAAAGGGAAAAACAAATTTTGTATAATCTGTCCAAGTAGCCTATGTGATACTCCAATACTACAATCACTTATTGACTGAAACTAGTAAAGTTCCCAGAAGCCACCAACCCATGTAACCAGAGAAAATTCAATTGTCAACCATATGAACTTTCAACTATAGTCACTTGAGACTGATGAATGAAAACGAACAAACAAAATGTTGAACTACACTTGTCCAACTGATGGTAATAAGTAAAATAGTTCAAACTATTGTTCAATAACTCAGGCTGCAAAGAACTCAATGGTACGATTCTGCCTTTCGAAGTCTTAAACAACTTACTAACGTAATATTTTATGCTTTAGAATATTAAGGATTCTCTAATCTTTACTAGAAACACCGTAATTATTTGATCGTTCCAAACTTTTCACTTTAATATCATACCCATTTATGGCTAACATACTAGTTAAAAGTAGTTTGAGTACTCAGTTAACTCCTACTTGCAAGCAAATGAAAGTCATGGAGATGTTGTCTATAAAAAATCTACTACCGTAATTTGAAGAATATTTTGCTTTATACATATTTTCCACAAAGACAAACCTATGATAAAAAAAAACAGAGAAAAGAAACACAAACAAAATATATCATTGTTGAACAAGCACAGATGACAATCAAGAAACAATGGAGCGAGAGGGCTAACCTGCCTTCCCCTTCGTAAAGCAGCTAAAATTCGTCCAGGAAGAGAGACAATTGCAATTATCCACACAAAGTTGTCCAAAATATGTTTATGTGAAGACTGACCGAGGTCTTCAACAGCTTCAACCAAGTTTGAACAACAACAACAAAGGTTTTCAAGATAAATGAGCATGTACGCATGAAAAACGAGAAAGGCCTCGTGACCAATAATATTGTAACGTTCAGGAATTCTAAAGAAAAGCCATTGAACCCACCAGTACCACTACCTTTGTTGCTGAACTACATGCCAATGACCTTTCCGAAGCTGTAACCAGATTTATTGAACCCAGTTCTGCAAAACAAACAAATCCCTTCAACCAAACTGGACCGAGGAAGCCATATAATCAATTGAGCAGGTAAGAAGTTGATACCAAATTTTCATGAAAAGCTATTCACTAAGATAAGAACTTCATAACAAAAGGATGACAATGAACCTTTTTACTAACTGAATCGTAACATAAAAGACCAAAGAATAAACTAGTATTAAGAATAAGCATGGTTATGACATTATGTATTATCTCACCTTGAAGCATGGTCAAAGATTGCTTTTTGAAACCAGAATACGGATCGATCTTATGCTTTTTCATGTTTATGACATTTTGTATCTTCCCTCCTTTTCTCTTACAAAATTCTAACTAAATCAATCTTTGAGTGTAGTGTAATCTATCTAAAAAAGATGAAAATGCTAAAACAAGCACAAAAGTGGCGATTAACGTACATAGCTTGTAGGCATATAAAGGAAGAGATTGAACGCAGCAAATAGCCTTTACTGTAGATGTTCCTTTGGAAATGAATTCATGGTTCTTAGGTAGGTTAGCTTTCTTCGAATTTACTCTCCTTGAAACTTCAGAACTGGGTAGCTTATGGTTTTTATTTTATCATTTGGGTGGAGTGTTAGAGATTTTATTGTAATTATTTGTTTCTATCTTTGGGATGTTTGAATTCCTCGATTGGAAGTTTTCCGTAACTTCCTTAGTTCCTTGGTAATATTTTCATTTGATCAACAAAAATTTTCTGTTTCGATGTTAAAAGAATCAAGGTAATAATGGGACAAATGCGGATAGGGAGAAATGCAAGAGTTCTTATTAAAAGAAAGGGGATGGGGAGAAACTATGGCCTCTGTCAAGGTTCCACCTTCAGTTTGGTGAACTTTTTCTAACTCACGAGCCCCTTAGTGCACAGGATTTTAGAATGTTTTCCCTTCTCTTTTTACTTTAAATAGTATCAAAGAAACTTTTTAGTTCTTTTTATGGGGGAGAAACTTACCTAAAGAGACTTAACAGAGTAACAAAAGAATGCAGCACTAAATGGTGGTTATAACGGAAAGCATGCAGCATTTTCTTTGGCGATAACAACCTCCACTTTTAGAGATATTCCTTTGTTTTACTTGTAACTTTATCCTTTCCCGGCAAGGGTTTGTGTTTTATTTTCATGTATGGTTTGCCTTCTACTTCCCTTTAACAAGCCCTTTTGTAGTCCTTTTAGTGCACTCATGACCTCACGTTAAATGTTTGTTTTCTCCAAATTAAAGTTGTGCCTTCATTAATTCATTAATGAAATAGTAATGAATAAAGGAATGGAAATACCTTATACTACATAAAGCTTAGGGTTTAAAAGCTGTGTTTCTATCTCATACACACACAAATTACCTCAGCACATATTCTACTAACGGTTGAAACGGTTTCTACTGGATGTAATCCACACAATGTCTCAGCCCCAAGAAGAATTGCATCACTTCCTGCAAACTCATGAGAAGACAGGTTATAAAAAAACGTCATACAATCATATCCCCTGTCAAGAATGGAACTAAGAACCCTGATTCATACTAAATAGAATGATACAATTGAACATAAAATAGATAAATTTTAAAAAGTTCAACCCAATCTTCAGCATCATTAAAAAGAACCATGACTTAAAAAATCCCTACATCTTCGGTCTTTAAACAATAGAGATTTAAAAATTGAATAACTCACCATCAAGTACAGCATTGGCAACATCAGTAGCTACTGCACGTGTAGGTCTCAAGTTGTTAGTCATGCTGTCTACCACACGAGTTAAAACAGCAGGCTTTCCAGCCATATTACATCTATAAAGGGCAGTTTTCTGAAACAAAAACACCTGTAACAATGTAGAAAACAGAAATAATCAATCCTAACGTAACCATGGTAAAGAATACGAGTAAAAAGTGAGCTGACAATGACTTACCTCTACACTTTCAATCTTTGCAAATATTTGAGTTTGGTTAAGGTCACCTAGCTTAGAAAGAAATTGTCGAGCCTACATAAAAATTTAATTTAGCAATCAATATCCTCTATTGTAATAATCAACATAGTCAAATCACCCACAATTGATCATTTGTTTAAAGTGAAGACTCAATGCAAGGAAATAATACTTGTCAAACATCTTCCACATGTCTAGCATGTGACAGAGAGAGGAAGTCAATCTTGTTTTTTACTCCCCACGTAGCTATGATCTAAAGTCACCAGTCAGCATCAAAAAATACTATGAGCTACCAATCATGTTAAGGTTGTATAAGCTAATTGCAAGCAATCAAAGAGACTTAACAGACATAACAAACAGGAAACTGAAGAATGTTACTCTTTGCCTTTCTCAGTAAGTGTTGGAAGATCAATGTGAATTTCAGCAGCATGCAAAGTGTACATTGTACCAACCAACGTGGCAGAGTTCTTTACCACACAACCAACATCATCTCCTTTCACTTCGAAAACCTGATAAATCCCCGACAGACATAACTCAGCATAACATCATTTACCACGATTCCTTACAGTGAAAAAAAATTTGAAGATCCCTACCAATATGCCCCATTACCTCCAACCAGACAGATGTTTCACTTCCAGTAAAGAGGTACTGACCAAGAAAAAGGGTGTCTCCTTTCTTAACGACCTATATAAGAAAATTTCAAGTTTAATAATATGAAGGAGATTATTGTATAATCAATGCAGTGAATGAAAGAACGCCCATCTTTTATAAACTTTGACTTTGCAAAATAGATTTTGCATAAACTAAAGAATATTACTACGTGGTCGTCGGCCTCTTGAAACTCTCTTTCCTTTGAATTACATATCCCACAGAGCGGTAGGGGTATTAGACAGATTATCTTAAGCGTTCGCAGATTGAATGAATAACTAAGAAATGAAATAGAGAAAGGGAAAGCAATTATCCTACGCTTGGCCTCAGTACAAGGAAAAGGGCCAAAGGCGAAGAGTCAGGTTCTAGTGATATAACTAGAGCACAATCTATCTAACTAAGAATCATTAGTTTCACAACATAATAAAATACATAGATATTAGGTATCACTTCATTAGAGAAGAAATTGAGATAAGAGAAATCGAAGTTGTCAGGATCCATACCTCGAGCAATGCTTCAACATGCTGACCAATTTGTTAGAGAAAACAAAATTCATATGATGCCTTGATGTAATCGAATTTGAACTACTTGACAAATAGACCAAAGTGGCAATTTCCATGTTACTTGTAAAGGTGGGGGACGAAAAGAAACAAAAGCAAAATACCTATTTTCTAATGTAACCATAAGGCTCATTTTTTAAGCATATCCTTTAAATTTCTACATACAAAAGAAGTCAAAAGTGAGGTGTAGAGATTTATTTTGTAAAGTTCATCACATATTGAAAAGCAACAAAGAAGATAAACCTAGTCGGAGAACAATCAAGAACAACCTCAAGATTTTCAACAATGGCATGAAAACAAACAACAAAACCTATTAAGAAAGCAAGAATTACCTTAGAGTATCTTAGAATTTCCACCGAGAATTAAAGAACCTATAAGATTACCTTAAATGATTAGAAACAGAGAAGAAGACCTTTGTATAGATTCAGATTCTTTTAAGAAATAGGAATTAATTCCTAAATCCTCATCCCAACATTCCTCTAAGATTTCAACCCCAACTTTGTTCAAACCCATTCAACATTACAAAAACATGAATCAAGAAAGTTTCCAAGATTCAAAAGCATAATTTGAATCAAACAAAAGAGAAATGCAATTTCATCAAAAATTTCAGGTAAAAAAGACAGTTATTTGCATACTCAATCTCAAATTCAGCAAACTTAAATTTTTTTCCCAAAACATTTCACAAGTGCATGCAAAAAGAACCAAGATCGAATCTTATATTTGTATCTCTACTAAACCAACATTAAATTAGGAACTATATCAAACTTACTTTCATGAAGTATTCCAAACCTCTCAACTTAAACAGATTAACATTACCTGTCAAGATCGACATTAACATCGATTGCAAAAGTTTCACAAATGGGAGCCATGGAGTCTCTCTCCCATTTCTCAACAAATCCAGTACTCCTCTTGTTATGGTTCTTCCATTTCATATTAGCTCACCTCCTTTTCTAGCCTACATAGTTTAGAAATCAAACTCAATCATGCAATTGGAATGAATAAAATTGGAATTCAATTGAGTCAGTTCATTCTTGAAAATTTGACAGTGAAATTACATGAATTTAGACTCACATATTCACATATATATGTATGTGCGTACTGTTTTTTCTTACTTGTTAATGTTTCCCTTTGTTATGTCACGTTTTAAAACTTGAAATTTTGAAACAACGTTCAAGCTAAGAAAGAAAACTCCATAAAACAAGCAAGCAGAAGTGATTAATCACATTTTTGTTCAAATAGAGCTTACAATGCCCTCCATGCAAATTTGTCAATCAATGCAAAATTGGAAACACGAAAGAAAAATAAAAGCTTCTTAATATCTCAATCAATATTCATGCAAGCTCTTTAGTTGACAAATAAGTCAAATGTGATGTGGAGATTTCAAACTTTGAAAGCAAAAGAGTTATTGAATGATTCAAAATCAAACAAGCAAAAATCAAAATATATTGTAATAAGTAGAGCATAATATATCTAACTAAGAATCACCAGTTTCACAATATAATAAAACACAGAGATATTAGGCATCACTTCATTAGAGAAGAAATTAAGAATACAAAAACCTGTGTTGTAAAGATCCATACCTCTGGCAATGCTTCGCCATGCTAACCAAGCTAGTTAGAAAAAAAATCAAAACAAAATACCTATTTTCTGATGTAACCATTAGGCTCATTGTTGAAGCATATCCTTTAAATTTCTACATGCAAAAGAAGTCATAAATGAAGTTGAGAGAGAGTTCATTTGGTAAAATTCTTCACATAGATTGAAAAACAATAAAGAAAATAAATTTAGGAGAACCACTTAACATTTGTGTTCTTTCTTCCTTCACTAACCTTTCTCTTCATTTTCTTCTACTAATTAATTGCTCTGTCTTCAGAAATCTTCTATCCCTTCTTTTATGTACAACTGAAACGAAAGAGGAAAAATTTTGAGAGATTTGAGATTTGCATGACTGTAAGGTGGAGAGTAACTAAGTTGAGTCCTTTGCATTTCAAGATAGAGCACTTGTATGGTAAATGGAAAATTATCGTCGAAGTATCTCTTATACAAAAAAATTTCACTTTGGGTATGGACATTTGGGTTTTAGATCCAACAGGAAGAATGGTTGATAATCAACCAAGAAATACTCAACAATGGCATGAAAACAAGGAACAAAACCTATTAAAAAAAGCAAGAATTACCTCAGAGTATCCAAAAATTTCCAATAAGAATTAAAGAACCTACAAGATACCACAAATGAAAGGAAACAGAGAAGAAGATCTTTATATAGATTCAGATCCTTCTAAGAAAGAGGAATTAATTCCTAAATCATCATCCCAACATTCCACCAAGATTTCAAACCCTAACATTGTTTCACACCCATTCAACATTAAAGAAACATGAATTAAAAAAAATTCCAAGATACAAAAGAAGAATCTGACTCAAATAAAAAAGAAATGCAATTTCATCAAAATTTTAAGTTAAAAAAGACAGTTATTTCCATATTCAATCTCAAACTCAACAAACTTTAATTTTTTTTAAGAACATTCCACAAGAATTGCATGCATTCTACTTGACCTAACCAGCTGGACTCTAAGGGCTAGGCAGGTCTAGTTTTGGTTAGGCCAAAAGCGAAGTGTTCCCCACACAAGTTCTGATACTGAAGGAGCCCAACGCATTTTACTCGACCTAACCGGCTGGACTCTAAGGGCTAGGGGAGCCCAACGCATTTTACTCGACCTAACCGGCTGGACTCTAAGGGCTAGGCAGGTCTGGTTTTGGTTAGGCCAAAAGCGAAGTGTTCCCCACACAAGTTCTGATACTGAGGGAGCCCAACGCATTTTACTCGACCTAACCGGCTGGACTCTAAGGGCTAGGCAGGTCTGGTTTTGGTTAGGCCAAAAGCAAAGAGTTCCCCACACAAGTTCTGATACTGAGGGAGCCCAACGCATTTTACTCGACCTAACCGGCTGGACTTTAAGGGCTAGGCAGGTCTGGTTTTGGTTAGGCCAAAAGCGAAGAGTTCCCCACACAAGTTCTGATACTGAGGGAGCCCAACGCATTCTACTCGACCTAACCGGCTGGACTCTAAGTGCTAGGCAGGTCTGGTTTTGGTTAGGCCAAAAGCAAAGAGTTCCCCACACAAGTTCTGATACTGAGGGAGCCCAACGCATTTTACTCGACCTAACCGGCTGGACTCTAAGGGCTAGGCAGATCTGGTTTTGGTTAGGCCAAAAGCGAAGTGTTCCCCACACAAGTTCTGATACTGAGGGAGCCCAACGCATTTTACTCGACCTAACCGGCTGGACTCTAAGGGCTAGGCAGATCTGGTTTTGGTTAGGCCAAAAGCGAAGTGTTCCCCACACAAGTTCTGATACTGAGGGAGCCCAACGCATTTTACTCGACCTAACCGGCTGGATTCTAAGGGCTAGGCAGGTCTGGTTTTGGTTAGGCCAAAAGCGAAGTGTTCCCCACACAAGTTCTGATACTGAGGGAGCCCAACGCATTTTACTCGACCTAACCGGCTGGACTCTAAGGGCTAGGCAGATCTGGTTTTGGTTAGGCCAAAAGCGAAGTGTTCCCCACACAAGTTCTGATACTGAGGGAGCCCAACGCATTTTACTCGACCTAACCGGCTGGACTCTAAGGGCTAGGCAGGTCTGGTTTTGGTTAGGCCAAAAGCGAAGTGTTCCCCACACAAGTTCTGATACTGAGGGAGCCCAACGCATTTTACTCGACCTAACCGGCTGGACTCTAAAGGCTAGGCAGGTCTGGTTTTGGTTAGGCCAAAAGCAAAGAGTTCCCCACACAAGTTCTGATACTGAGGGAGCCCAACGCATTTTACTCGACCTAACCGGCTGGACTCTAAGGGCTAGGCAGGTCTTGTTTTGGTTAGGCCAAAAGCAAAGAGTTCCCCACACAAGTTCTGATACTGAGGGAGCCCAACGCATTCTACTTGACCTAACCGGCTGAACTCTAAGGGCAAGGCAGGTCTGGTTTTGGTTAGGCCAAGAGTGAAGAGTTCCCCACACAAGTTCTGATACTGAGGGAACTCAACGCATTCTACTTGACCTAACTGGCTGTACTCTAAGGGCTAGGCAAGTCTGGTTTTAGTTAGGTCATGTTTTCAGCAGCACATATTATTAAGTATGTACAGTGTTCACAATATTCATATAATAGATTGCATACATTTTACTCATTTCTAAGCTATTAAAGTACGCATTTTCAACATATTTAAGATATTTAAATAATAAAACAATCACAAACCCAAGCTCCATGCTTAAGGGTTAGGCAAACGTGTTTTCTAAGCTAAAAAGCAAAGTAGGCATGATATTTATTCTAAGAATAGAGAATTTGAAAATTTTTAAAATTTAGGCATTTTTGGCAAAATGAAAATTTCCCAAAGAACATGGAACATGCAAAGCTACAACCCCACCCCCACTTAAAGTTGTCCTCAAAGCATGTTAAGCAAGATTCTAAGGATGGAAAAATAAAAGAAAGGGAACAGAAAACCTCCCCTTGCTTGCAAAGGTTCCAAGTTTGGTTATACTTCATTTCCCTTTATTCCTACGGAAAGAAAACAAGAACTTCTATCAAATTTCATTAAAGAGGTTAAACTAAAAATTTAAAAAAAAGAAAAGTTCTACAAAACTTGAAAGAAAGCAGTTTGCATTGTTAAAGATCGATCATGCAACTGTATTTTCCCTAATTTTACCCGGATCAATGACCAAAGGTTTCTCAAATACCTTCAAACCTCACCTGGAAAATCATCAAAACTTTTATTCCATAAGTCTTATCTTTGTCCTTATTTGGGCATTGTCCTTACTCCAAGAACAAAATTGATCGTTCAAACATGTCACTTTTAAAAGTTTTATTTGTTTTGTTCTTGATATATCCAATTCGAAGATAGTCTAGTAAAAAAAATTTGTGAAAGATGAAGAACTTTTGGTGCTATTTCCAACCATCACCTAGTTAAATTCTATCTAAAATGCAATGAAGTCTAGCATCAAAGTCAATTTATGATTTAATGCAGTGAGAAATAGTTAAGCTTTAGAATACTATCATCTTACATAACTTAAAAAAAAGAACAACAAAAAACTCCTTTATTTTCAGTTAAAGGAAAACACTTACCTCTTATCACGCTATTCCTTCACTCAACAGCATTATGCTCTTGGTCTGTCCTCAAAGAACAATCTTGAAATTACGAAAAAGAAAATCAAATTCAAATATAAGATCAAAGCTAAAATGAAAAAATTATTCGTAGAGATAAAAATTTAAGCATCTTCTAACACTACAAGAGCTGCGAAAGAGCCCTTTTCAACCTCTACAATAACCAATTGAATGCTGACCTTCCTACAAATGTGCATATAATGGTTCAATTCAACACAAGCGAAGCTTTTCTGGTATTTTTAAGCCAATTTCTCAACCTAAGTGGAAAAAAGGATTCATTTCTCGGAATCAATTTATATCTAATGTTTTATAGAACTCGTCAACACTATTATGTGTTAATATCATTCTAAGAGAGGTTACACATGGATGATGGGTCAACAGAACTGCAAACAGTGTTGCTGAACATTCTAACGTCTAAAAAGATAGATTCACATACGACTGCAGATTGTGTGTCTATATATATGTACCTATTTAAAGAGAGAGAAAGAGAGAGATTTTATTTGTTAATGCACTGTATGGAGTTCATCACTCGGTTCTTAACCAACATGCAAACTTTCAACTCATAAAAAGTAAACTAAATTTTATGTCAAAGTTCAATCTCTCCTGTAACAATTGCATAAATTTCTCCTTCCCCTTCTTATCGAAAACTATGATACTTGCTCTCAGTTCCACCCATCCATAATGTAATTTATAACATTTAGTACAGGAGATAGATAGGCCATTACCTCACTTTCTAAGAGTGCAATCTTGTTGGTTGCCTTTTCATGTATCATTTCAAGTTCGTCCAACATCAATTCCATCATCTTATGCTCCTTCAAAGCAGCCTGGAATTGTTTTTGGAGCTCCTTTCTTTCCAGCAAAACATTATCAAACTCGATTTCCAGAAATTGAAAAAATTGTTGCAACTGCATGAAATCAACCATTATCAAGTATAAAAAGGGAAAAACAAATTTTGTATAATCTGTCCAAGTAGCCTATGTGATACTCCAATACTACAATCACTTATTGACTGAAACTAGTAAAGTTCCCAGAAGCCACCAACCCATGTAACCAGAGAAAATTCAATTGTCAACCATATGAACTTTCAACTATAGTCACTTGAGACTGATGAATGAAAACGAACAAACAAAATGTTGAACTACACTTGTCCAACTGATGGTAATAAGTAAAATAGTTCAAACTATTGTTCAATAACTCAGGCTGCAAAGAACTCAATGGTACGATTCTGCCTTTCGAAGTCTTAAACAACTTACTAACGTAATATTTTATGCTTTAGAATATTAAGGATTCTCTAATCTTTACTAGAAACACCGTAATTATTTGATCGTTCCAAACTTTTCACTTTAATATCATACCCATTTATGACTAACATACTAGTTAAAAGTAGTTTGAGTACTCAGTTAACTCCTACTTGCAAGCAAATGAAAGTCATGGAGATGTTGTCTATAAAAAATCTACTACCGTAATTTGAAGAATATTTTGCTTTATACATATTTTCCACAAAGACAAACCTATGATAAAAAAAAACAGAGAAAAGAAACACAAACAAAATATATCATTGTTGAACAAGCACAGATGACAATCAAGAAACAATGGAGCGAGAGGGCTAACCTGCCTTCCCCTTCGTAAAGCAGCTAAAATTCGTCCAGGAAGAGAGACAATTGCAATTATCCACACAAAGTTGTCCAAAATATGTTTATGTGAAGACTGACCGAGGTCTTCAACAGCTTCAACCAAGTTTGAACAACAACAACAAAGGTTTTCAAGATAAATGAGCATGTACGCATGAAAAACGAGAAAGGCCTCGTGACCAATAATATTGTAACGTTCAGGAATTCTAAAGAAAAGCCATTGAACCCACCAGTACCACTACCTTTGTTGCTGAACTACATGCCAATGACCTTTCCGAAGCTGTAACCAGATTTATTGAACCCAGTTCTTCAAAACAAACAAATAAATTGCATCAGGCAACAGACACGATGCAGACAAGTAATTAAATCATTAGTATAGTCAGTTAACATTAGTTTAGTTGATGATTTTAGATTAAATAATAGTTTGGATTTATTTATTTGTTTGTTTTATTTTCTTGTATAACAACAAATAGCCACTTCTAGAAATATACGAGGGGCTTTTCAATATCAATTTAAAATAAAACTTTAATTCATAGAAAGTTTTTCCTGAACTTCAGGGCTACAGATTTTCCTTGTTTGGCTGTGGATTTGGCATGATCTAAAATGTTCCACAAGTAGTATGAAGTTTTATAGTATTTCCCAACCTTTGAAAGTCCACCATAATTTGTAGGTAGCAGCTCCGAAGATGCCTCTAGTTCTTGATGGTGTTAGAACAACAAACCCATCTTCCTGAAGAGAGATAGATTTCTCACTTTAGTAACCAACACCTCAGGACCCGCTGTATCCAGCATAACCTGAAAAAAGCAGAAGAATTAGCTTACTTATTCTTTGGCCAAGTTACTAAGAAAATGGTAGGAAAGTTCAAATGATAAAATATACACTCAAACGTATTAAAAACGAACGTACAGCACAAAGTTTCTTGGTGCTTTTAACAGCAATCTTCAAATTTTCCAAAGTCTCTTGATGGTAATCTGGACTGCCCCATGAAATGTCGAACCGAGCAACTAGCAGCCACCAAAGAAAGAATAGAAAAACAAAAGTTCCCTACTATAACTCAAACGCATTACCCACTAGAAACAAAGGGAGAGTTGCTAAGGAAGCCAACCATACCAGACATTCCAGCCGTCAAACAAGCAGAAATAACTTGTACAGATCGAGAGTTAGGACCCAGAGTACCAACAATCTTAGTCATTGTAGGAAAGAAGCTCCAGAAAACAAGAGGGCAACAAACAACAAAATTTCAAGGGGCCTCAAATACAAGAAAAAAATGCAATCTTTTCAAGATATCCCAAACCTTCACTCCTAACTTCTCGATCAAATCTTATGTTTCCAAAACTCGTAAGCTTATCAAAACTAGTAGTAAAGCTTGTTGAAATTGATCTCAATGTTCTCATGAGCGTGTTTCTTCGATAGACGAAGGTTTGCTTTCACTGTGTTGCAGGTGAAAACTTTCTGGACTCCTGGACAGGGGACAAAGCAAGTGGAACAGATGAACCAACAAATACTTCTACTATTTGATTTTGAAGAAGAGAATCACAGGAGATGGGGTACATCAGAAGAATTTCAACCGCACACAGAAAACAGATAAAAAATAGTACAGTTGACAACCCAAGAGCCATTTAACTGAAATATTTCCTAAATGATTAGCTGGTAATTATTTTATCTTAGAAGAGAACTAGAATTCACCCTGGTCTATAGACAATACATAGAGAAATGACAATATGATGTGAGCAATTGTTACTAAAGGAAAAAAATAGTTTACTGACAATGAATTGAAGTAGTCTTTCCTTTGTAATTGAATAATTTAAAGAGTGATCTAATGAATGTTATAAAAAATAAATGAGGGGAGAGAAACTCGACCATGGAGAGAAAATGGACAGTGAATGAAGTACCAAAAAAAACAAACTAGCGAATGCAGTCATTAGTTAAAATAAAACCATCTTCAAAAGTAGTCATAACTCAACCAAATGGCACTATATTTTCTATAAACCCAACTTCTTTTTACTTTAGAAATGTTCAATTTGTGTTAGTTCCTACACACAAAAAGGTTTCGAACTCCTGAAATGGATAGAATTACAGGGCTACAGGTTGTAGTATTTTTGTGAACCTAAAGCAATTATGAAGCATAACCAAGTAGCAAACACAAACACAAACACTTGATGAAACTTCTAACAGTCACAAAAACTTTGGAAGTTAGTAGTGCAAAGAAAGAAAGTGAGTGAAGTCAGTTCTGGCTTAAAAAATCCCTTTTGACGCCTTCCCAACTTCCCGGATGCAGTTGAACCCCTTGAAAATGACCATAACTGACTCAAATTACAGTAAAAAATCAAATTGAGTGAACACATGGCAAGTGGGTTCAATTCCTTTTACCACAGAAAACTATAATACAAGTTCTTTCACTTCTTAGAACCCAAATTCCACAACCACAGTTATGCAAGAAGAAGAACAACAACAAAAATGCCTCTTAAACTCCAACGAGAAATACAGAACTTGAATTCCAAAAGGGAAACTTACCTCCGTACTTCCATGGATAGGGGTGCACTTAGGTGCGCATATTAGCACGAGGAAGATAAAAACCTTCATTAGAAGCCGAGTAACGTCTGCCATTGTGGATACACACTCCTCTGTTAAATTTTCTACACCAGAATTTACATCTTCTCTAATCTGTGAGATGATTCAGCATAAGACGAAATTAATTTTTCATATTACAGGAAAATATCATTTCACCACCCAAATTAAAACAAAAATATACCAAAACCCCAATAATCACACCACGTAAACTACCTTCGCAATAGAATCAGACAACCCAGGGATGGAATTCTCAAGAACGGTCTCCATACTGAGCTTCCGCTTAAGTGGGTTAGAAGAGAGAGCAGGCTCTTCAACTTAGTCGGCGAGGGTTTGAAATCGGGAACCATGAATTGGGATCGGACGGTGAATCATTTTCTTTGGAAGACGATGTAGGTTTCCGAGGGGTCTGCCGCCCTTGATTCCGGCGTCGTTAGCGCTAGGAATAGAAGATGGCAGTGGATCGGCGACATGGGTATGGGTTTCTTGGGTGCATGCTTCATTTTAGAGAATGGAAATTGAGAGATAGGAAGAGTGAAGACGAGGAAGACGAGGAAGACGAAGGAGACAAGAGAGCGAGAGAGAATGGGAGGAGGAGAGAAAGGGAGAGGGGAGAGAGAGTGCCGTTGAGAAGAAACGTGAAGAAATTATAAATGAGAGAAGCTGTGAAGGGAGGGTTTCAAAGGAGAGAGAATAAAGGTTTTTTTGAAATTTGAAATAGTGTTAATAGGACTTCTACCGTATAAAGAGCAAAACATTTATTTGTAAACATAAATAAATCTAAATGTTCTGTGATTTTTTTGTTTCATAAAAAGCTTTTAAATTTTAATTCAGAATTTATAGGAGCAAACGTAGAACTAATTTAAAATAAATAATTCTAAATATTCTTAAACTTTTAAAATTATTCAAAAACCGTTACTTTTAGATTAAAACCGTTGAAGTTTTATTTCAAAAATACCCTTAGAACTTAAAAAGAGTTCAAGAATATTCTTCTTAATTTAAATTTTATACCAATTTTCTCTCTATCTAAAATAAAAACTTAAATTTTAAGTTAAGATCATAATCTTAATTTAATTTTTTTATAATTATTGTCATAATTAACACAGCTAATTAATTGTCAACTAAAAATTATATTTGACTATTAACACTCTTTTTTGTTTGACTAATTATAGTATGTTTTAAAGGAAAATTTTCGTTTTGGAAATTTACTCTGATTCTATATGAATAAGAAATATTTTTCTCTAAATTATTGACTATATAATATCAAAGCCATTAGGGTTTGCAATATCGTAGTGGGTGGTTTCCTTTTCCATTAGAGTTTAAGTTTAGGACATCGTTGAGTAGTCGGACTCATAATAATGTCAAAACTGCTAAAAATATTTACAAAATAGAAGTCTATTTGATAGTTTTGAGATCTCACTTTCATGAAAATATTAATTTCTATGAAAATTTAAAAAAAAAAAAGTGATGTAAGTTGTTATAATTAATTAATGAAACTTCTACTGTAACTTAATTAGACTATATATGATTGTCATTTTTAATCACAGTTTCTATAAAGTACGATAACATTTAGATATCTATTGTAAATGGATGCCTAAACATTGATACAAGAACATAATTTGAAAAAATGGAAAAATAATTATATTACAAAACAATATAAAGTTTAGAAATATTTGAAGGTGTAATAATGAGAAAATTTCTTTTCTCTCTTACTTCCTTCTTTTTATGTACAGTTTTTTTTTTTTTTCCTAAAAAAATTTGGTTTATTCTTTGTATTTTTTCGGATCAACCATGCATCAATTCACTAGGTGGAATGTAAATAGCAGATGTTTCTTTATTATTATTACTATCTTACTTCTTCTTGTCCATAAGTGAAAGAATACACACTAGTTACATATCATATATGTAACCAGAGAATAACCATAATGTTGGTTGTATAATAAGTGTACATATAAAAAGAAGATGACCACTTTCGTTTTTTTTTTTTTTTTTTTTTCTTTAGGATATTTCAATAGGAATTTTCATCGGAGTTAGACTTCGCTTACGTGAATTGTTATTTTGTGGTTTATAAAGATGTTAAAGCATAATTTGTCTTTATTTGGTTAAGAATTTATACTTTGTGTTATATATTACAAAAGTTATCCTAATATTATTATCGTCAATACTAATGTGTAGACTTGTGCATGCTTTAAAATGATTTTTTTTTTTCTTACAAGGTTTTACAAGAATCCATTGGACTCTTTGATTGAATTATAAGAAATTTCGTAAGGTTAGTGGAAATTTTTTGATTCCAATGTATTTATTTGAGGCTTGTTTAGATTGTACTTAATTACCGAACTTTAGTTACTAATTTGATTGTATTTGTCCCTTTGGGAACATTCCATAGGCTATTTGTACTTAAAAAAAAAACGTTATCTATGTTATATATAAAACGTTATCTATGTTATTGTTATATATGAAACTTTTTATTTACATGTTAATCAGTTGAGGGTGAAAATTATGTGTGTAATGACAAGATTTAAAGAAACTATACAAAACATGTAATATGACATTATAAAAGTTGCATGTATGGATTATGTGACAATAAGTACATGTCGTATCGTGATAGAACATTTGTTGACAAAAAATATTTGTCGTGATTCAAATATTCTTGACAATAAAATGTCACGATTTCCATATTCTCAACCGAAAGAAAAAAAATCATTATATAGCCTTCTTTAACGTTTTATAATTGTCATTAATAGACATAATAGTACAAAAAATATTCAATTTTGAATCGATTGATGACAATTATTATATATCATAATATATTTCACAAAATTTTATAATTATCGATAATTATTTTTTTTATGATACTTATTTTTCATCTTGAGAAAACTAATTGTGAAGTTTTTTCTTTTGATAATCCTACCTTTACCAGTGATATAATCATAATGAATGCAAAGAGTTTCCCACACAAGTTCTGATACTGAGCAAGCCCAATGCATTTTACTCGACCTATCCGGCTGGACTCTAAGGGCTAGGCAGGTCTGGTTTTGGTTAGGCCAAAAGCGAAGTGTTCCCCACACAAGTTCTGATACTGAGGGAGCCCAACGCATTTTACTCGACCTAACCGGTTGGACTCTAAGGGCTAGGCAGGTCTGGCTTTGGTTAGGCCAAAAGCGAAGTGTTCCCCACACAAGTTCTGATACTGAGGGAGCCCAACGCATTTTACTCGACCTAACCGGCTGGACTCTAAGGGCTAGGCAGGTCTGGTTTTAGTTAGGCCAAAAGCAAAGAGTTCCCCACACAAGTTCTGATACTGAGGGAGCCCAACGCATTTTACTCGACCTAACCGGCTGGACTCTAAGGGCTAGGCAGGTCTAGTTTTGGTTAGGCCAAAAGCAAAGAGTTCCCCACACAAGTTCTAATACTGAGGGAGCCCAACGCATTCTACTTGACCTAACCGGCTGAACTCTAAGGGCAAGGCAGGTCTGGTTTTGGTTAGGCCAAGAGTGAAGAGTTCCCCACACAAGTTCTGATACTGAGGGAACTCAACGCATTCTACTTGACCTAACTAGCTGTACTCTAAGGGCTAGGCAAGTCTGGTTTTAGTTAGGTCATGTTTTCAGCAGCACATATTATTAAGTATGTACAGTGTTCACAATATTCATATAATAGATTGCATACATTTTACTCATTTCTAAGCTATTAAAGTACGCATTTTCAACATATTTAAGATATTTAAATAATAAAACAATCACAAACCCAAGCTCCATGCTTAAGGGTTAGGCAAACGTGTTTTCTAGGATTGCTCAGCGAGGTCTAAAATCAACAAAAGTTTCAGAAAATCACAATTACTGAAAGCTCGAGTTCAACAACATAATGGAAAAAACATAACCCTTATATAATATAAATCTCTAACAAACAACGCACGCAAGGAAAAGACATAGAGAGAGGGGCGGAAAGACCATGGCCTCGTTGTGGCAGTGGCGACAGGTGAAGATTTGGTCGCAGCATGGAGCTCGGATTTTGCACCGTCTCCTGTAATGCTCGCATCTAAATGAAATCGAAAAGAAGTCACAAGTGAAGGTAGCAATGAAGAAGAAGAGGAAGAAAAAGGAAAAAAGAAAGAGATTGATGATACCCATATTGCAATTTCCCGAAATCTTGTTTCATGGCGGATTGGGGCAGAGGGAAGTGTTCTTCCATTGGAGATCGTCTCCTTGTTTGAGTTCTTCGGTAATAGAGAACAGAACAATTGGAGTATTAACAGAATATTTATTAATTAATTCTTTTACAAATAATTTTTAAGGAGTAAATAAATAAAAAGACTATTTTCGAATATAGACAATAAATTCCTTTTACCTCATTTAAAGTTTTTTTTTCTTTTTATTTTTGTTATTAAAAAAAAAAAGTTTGAGGTCTTTTCAAAAGTATAACAAGGTGGCAAGTATTTAGAACAATTTCGAAAACAAAAAAAGCACCGACACGCACCGTGTAAAATACAAAAATGACCCATCAACCACGCGTTGTAATATATTTACGATCGTTTAGCGATTGTTTAGATATGACTATAATTTATCATTTCAATTATATCGTTTAATTTTGTTACTCCAATCTAAATGATTTTTTTCAAGATTCTTTAGAGGAAACGAAGAAAAAAGACAATGGAAAGATTAAACGACATAAAAAAAGAATAAAAAAAGAAGAAAGACGATGAAAAGAAATCATAGCAGAAAAAAAAAAAGAGAAAAAGAAGAAATACGACGGAAAGAAATCGTAGCAAAAAAAAAAAAAACGAAAGACGACGAAAGAAATCGCGAGTAAGAAAAAATGATGGAAAGACAAACCTATAATATTTAAAAAATGACTAACTTTATGCGCTCTGTAACCGTAAATAGTTTGATGTTTTGTTACACGAAAGTTTTTAAAAAAGTTTCTTAATAAAAATTAAGAAAAATATTAAATTTTTAATAACAAAAAAAATACTAATTTATAGTCTCACGTTAACTTATTTAAATCTTAAATTATTAGACACATTTTCAATTGTATGAACCAAATTTTTTATAAAATATTTACAAAATATATTAAAATTTTTTATTTTATACATTAGTGACATTTATAGAATTATCATTGCTAAATTCATACATTTTATTATATTTTGTAAATACTCTTAGCAGTTTTATTATTTATAATAATTTTTAATTTATAAGTATAAATTTATCCTATCTTCTTCATTTTATTTTATTGGTTAAATTATAAAAAACGCTTATAAACATTATATTTTATATAAAAAATATCCTTAAAATTTTAAAATAAGTTTAAAAAAAAGGCCTTATTGTTAGCTTTAGATTAAAATAGTTAGTGTTCTATGTAAAAAATATTTGTTAACTTTCCAAAAAGTTTAAAATATAACTTTAAATATATATATATAAAAAGAATGTTAAGGTTTTCTTTATAGTTGTTTTTTTCTTTTTGTGTTTGGTACAACTAGTCCATTAAAATAGTTTTTGGATGTTAAAATAAATGAAAATGTGATTTGGTAGATGGAAAAATAATTTATTTTACCAAATAGTTTACGGGTTTTTTAATTCTAAACATGACCCAATTTTCTTTGAAAAAAGTCCCTAAATAATAATAATAATAATAATAATAATAATAATAATAATAATAATAATAATAATAATAATAATAATAATAATAATAATAATAATAATAATAATAATAATAATAATAATAATAATAATAATAATAATAATAATAATAATAATAATAATAATAATAATAATAATAATAATAATAATAATAATAATAATAATAATAATAATAATAATAATAATAATAATAATAATAATAATAATAATAATAATAATAATAATAATAATAATAATAATAATAATAATAATAATAATAATAATAATAATAATAATAATAATAATAATAATAATAATAATAATAATAATAATATATTATTATTATTATTATTATTATTATTATTATTATTATTATTATTATTATTATTATTATTTTGCCATATGGATATAAAAATTTGAGATGGAAAGAAATAATGTTCACTTATGGATTTTATTGTTCTTGGCTTGCAACTAGTATATTACATTTTTCAATTAGTAAAAAAAATTCATTTTCCTTACTTGGATGTCTTTTTTTGCTTTTTCGAACTTCTATCAATCTATAAAGTATCATGCTATGTAAGTTTCATTATCATCTAATTTTAACATTTACGAATAGTGATAGACTAAATTTAAAACTATAAGAGGATAAGATACAAAACTAGGACTTCTCAATTTAAGTCATTCAAGATTTGCTTATGTGTTGAATGTCAATGATGATATTTTCTTGTTTTATGGTTCTCAGGAAAAAACAAGGATTATTTAGATCAATATATTATCTACTCGATTTTTGGGATTGAATTTGATAGAAGAGGAACTACAAGAGATCTTTGATAGCAACACTTTCATGGTAAAAAAGTTTTGAAACTTACTTATTTTGCAACTGGATTTTATATATTATTTAGATTTTTGGAGTATGTAAAATTTTAAAGTGTTTGTTATTTGTTACTTGTTTTCTCATAGCATTGGTTGCAACTTTTGTTCTTGGAATAACTTTGAGAATGATGTTAACTTAATTTATCATGAACTCCGTTAAGAATCAAATAATGAGTTGATATATTGCATATGAAACAATAATTCTATAACTTATGTAGTTTGTTATTCATTATTAGGGCTTCCGAACTTGCAAGAAAGAAGAAGCCTCCGTGGAGGGTAATCAAGATATGGGGGTGGAGATTTAGTAAAAGAAAGAGGTAAGCGTGTTTTATGTTTTGTAACGTAACTTAACTATTTTATTTTAGGAATCATGTTAACATGTATTTAGGAATGTAGCTTTGACTATCCTGCAGTGGTAGCCATTGAAAATCTATTTTGTGCGATCTATTTAGACATATGTTTTAGGAATTATGTTGACACGTACTTAAGAATTTGATACTTTGTTGTGTTAACTATTCTGCAGTTATGGTAGTCATTGAAAAACTATTTTGTTAAATCCGCTTAGACATATGTTATAGGAATCATGTTGTTTTGTATTTACTTTGGAGGAGGAGGGGCTAAGGGTAAGTTTATACTAAGTTTCAATTTGATGCAAACTAGAACATTGCTTGATCTGTAAAGATTGAATCGAAGCTTACATTTGCAGCATTTATATACTATGCTTATGTCTATGCTTATGTAGTTGGTGTTTTTTTTTTTTTTTTTAATTTTTTCCATTCCTTATGGGTCTTTTATTAAAAACCTTGGTTGTATGAACTTTGGACGCTTATTTTGAAATGTTTATTGGTCTGCTTATTAAGAAGGTGATTTTTGTTTGACATGTACTTAATGTTTATGCTTATGCTTATGCTTATGCATTTTTCGTAATGAATGTTGGCTAATGTTCATTTTCTTCAAATTTGCAGGTAGTTGAAGAATCGATGGACCATGGTATCTATCAAGTTCTCATTTATGCGTCAATTTGATTAGATTAGGTCACACATACATGTAATATTACAGTAAATTTATCTTTTGGATTATTGTAAAATCTTTATCGATAATATAAGTTATATTTTTTATTATCAATATAAATATCTTTCCAAACATATATGGGTAATGCAGAAATTTAGTATTTAATTTTTTTGAAAGAAGAAATATATGACAGAAAAATATGTGTTGCGAAAATGAAAAATAACGGCACCAAACATGTGTTGACATATAAGCCTTTATTAAACAGAAACAATGTCGTTAAAGCACATTTCTTGACAACAATTTTGTGTAACGAATTATTTACAACAACAATATATTAGTGTCGAGTTATATTGAAAGGTAACACACTGAAAACGTCGTTATAAGAGTATTAATGACAATATATTGGTGTCGAATAATAGATAACGGTGACACATTTAAATTGTCAATGTAGTAGTATTAATGACAATATATTTGTGTCGAGTGACAAATTACAGTGACACATTTAAAGTGTCAATGTAAGGGTATTAATGACAATATATTGTGTCAAGGTATAGATAACGGTGACATATTTAAAGCGTCAATATAAGGTTATTAATGACATTAAATTCGTGTCAAGTAATAGATAACGGTGACACATTTAAAACGTCAATCTAAGAGTATTAATGACAATATATTGGTGTCAAGGTATAGATAACGGTGACACATGATTTGCGTCAATATAAGGATATTGATGACAATCTATTGGTGTCGAGTTATAGATAACGGTGACATATTTATTGCGTCAAGGTAAAGGCATTAATGACATAATTTTGGTGTCATCTAAACATATTTAATGACACGTTTTTCAAAGTGTCGTTAAATAGCATTTCTTGATAGTGGCTTCAATGACGCGAAAATTGTGTCGTTGAAAGTCTTTATGACGCAAAACTTGCGTCGTTAAAACTCATATTTACGCGTGCTAGCCACTCCTTCATGAGTCGTTCGCTAGGTCCAAACCACACACGAGCCGCCACCTCTTCGCAAGCCGTTTTCTGCCTTCAGCCGAGCCGATCCCCTTAGCCAAGCCGCAAGCCTGTATTTTGGTATTTTCCCCCTATTTTTGGTAAGTTTTGTTATTTGATGGGTTTTTGGATTATAATACCCATGAGATATTAATTTTGGACCATAAATAACTTAATTTTGGATTAAATTGGGTTATTTCTTCGTGAAGGCTCGGTTAGCTCTAATTAGAAGCACTGAGAACTTTGACTTCTCTCCAATCAAGGTTGAATTGGAATTCAATCTCAACTTTGGGTAAGTTGAATTAAATGGATTTTTGGATCATTGAGCAACTATTAATTAAGTTATTGAACTTAGTATTTTCCCTTACTGTTTAGGACTTCATTGTTTGGGAAAGCTTAACTATTGCTGTTAGAACTTGGTTAAGCTAATCTCCAAAGTAAGAGATTCTCCCTACTAGACCTTCGAACTGAAGTAAGAGTTAGCATGTGATATTATGCATTGACTTAGCTAAAATGCATAATGTATGGTTGATGATGATAGTTAGTCTGAGTTTATGTTGATGATGATAACTGATAATTATGATTGAGTTATGTTGATGATGATTGATGATGTTAATGTTAATGCATGAAATATGAATCTCATGATTAAGAATACTATGATTAATATTCATGTTATGTTATGCTACATGCTATGATAGGGTGTTCAGTTAACTTTATCTATTAGAGACGTACCCACATGGGTGTCCCTCGGGATCACCACCTTTTTATGAATGTGTAGTTCGACGGGATCATCAGTCCAGTATGATATGATATGTGTAGGAGTGACTCGACGGGATCTCTCACAGCCCGATTGTCCTAAGTATTTCTTCGGGTTCACTAAAGACTAGTTTTTCTTAGGTGTTCTTTCGAGATCACCGAAGATCAATTATGTC
The DNA here is from genome assembly GCF_025177605.1 of Cucumis melo. Taxonomy (NCBI): domain Eukaryota; kingdom Viridiplantae; phylum Streptophyta; class Magnoliopsida; order Cucurbitales; family Cucurbitaceae; genus Cucumis; species Cucumis melo. The sequence continues at coordinate 25,235,245 of NC_066864.1, read as the reverse complement.
CTAGGCGTTCCTTTGAGTTCACCGAAGACCACAGATGTTCCTACGAAATTATAATTTGTGCGTGTTCGGGAACGTGCCAGTTTAGGGGTACTACTTTACACGACTCTAATAGAAAGTTAACATACACCTAGCGAGACTAGTAGTAGGTCCCTTACTGAGTATATTTTTATACTCACTCTTTAATGTTTTATTTTTCAGGCAAAGGTTGGGGTAAAGGTAGAGGAAAGTTGACGAATGACAAGAAGCGACTATGGCGTACCATAGGGAAACTTTTTGCTTGCACCGTTATGTTATTAGTTTGATTTCAATATTTTTAAGTATATTTTTTTATTATTACTCCTTTAGAATGAGATAGGGTTCGAGCTAGGATTTCATTTTTAGATATTTATTTCTACGTATATTAGTTATTTACGATTTTAATGAGTATTTGAGGTTTTAATTATGAAAAATAGTTATTTTTCATTTTTATTTAAGAAAATTTTATTATCTTTTAAGGAGTAATAACCTCAGTTCAGTATAAAGAGTTGAATCATTATATGAATATATTTAAAAGGGCCGAAATATATATATAACTCTTGAATTTTTCCTTAATTTTACTAAAGTTTTATAAGTTACAATATCATTCCTAATTTCTTTTTTATAAACATTTCACCACTATATAAATCTATTAAGATTGTAGATATAATTTAGGGACGAAATATAACAACTAAAGTAAAAAGATATATATTATATAGTAAAATGCACAAGAATTTACAAATTTAACAAACTTGGATTCAACTCTTAGAGTTTGTTAGAGTTAGACTATAGCGTTAATAATAGAAATTTATCATTAATAGAAGTTTATCGATAAATTTTTCTACATCTAAAATTTTTCAAAAGTGTTGGTATACATTTAATTATTAGACTTAAAAGTTTTATTTATCGCAATGAATTATCTTAGAATTTAAGACTTGAAATAGGACGATGATTCAAAGTCATCACCATATTATCTTGTGCTTTGCCGACACACAAGATCTGACTCGTGTATCATGCGAAAGTAAGCAAGCTCCCTAATTCTATGGCGTGTATCGGGCGGTGTATGTGGGAGACGCTTATTGTTGTTCATTAATAGCTCCAACGTTAGTAAAATCTGACGTTGGGCCAACGTGAATGCAGTTAGAACTCCAATAAGTGTTTGTTCATCCATTACAATGTATGTAAAGTTCCCTAAAAAGATGTACTATTTCAAATTAGTACAATATCGATATATTGTAAAAAAATATGTAGACTTAGTAATATCCCTATTTAGTAAAACTATAAACATAGAACAAAAAAATTAGATTATTTGAACAATTGAAATCCAAACAATAAAGAAGGTTATTTCAACAATTTTTACAATATATTTTAGTTGTAAAATAAGTATTTTAAAAATACAAATGAAATTTTGCACTACACAATTTACATCAAAGTCAATACTAACTACTTACTACCCCTATTCATTATCATGGGAGTCTCCATTTTTCAAACTTAGAGCATTAAATATCTCCAAATGCACCTATTCTTTTTCCATTTCTCCTATTTTTCCACATCTGACTAAATCCACCTATACAACAAACCATCCTAATCATAATTAACTTTTAACTTAAATACCATTTGAATACTTCTAATTTAATCTTAAGTACTATCAAGAATAACCATTTTTTTTCTAGTTTTTTATTCTATGAGATTAGATTTCAAGGCTTCTATATTTTTAAGTATGAATTTCCATTAAATTCTCACTTTCCATCTCTATAAAATTATTGTCCATCAAAAGAACTATTTCATTGTAACTAATTTAAATTAATTAATAAATATCATTTTTAGTAAAAAAAAAAACGAATAGAATGAATCCAAAATTTAAAAATCAAACTAGAACAAAATTCGAATTTGAAAAGTACAATTTGAAATAAATTTAAGACAAACTATAAATATAATAATGTTTCAAGTAAATTCATGCTTCTTTTTTTTTTTTTTTTAATTTTATAGGAATTATCCAAATTAATTTTGCATAAAACATAATTTTATACAATAGTTTTTATTACACTTTGTAATTATTTGTTGGAAGAAAAATAAAAGTTATAATTTATGTTTAAAACGGTTTGGAATAAATTACGAAAAAAAAAATGTGATTAAACGTTGGAACGTGTGTACTAAATTTTGAAAGCGTCAACCACATTTGTACAAACTTTATTACTATATAGCAAAAAAAAAATTGTTAAAAAACAGAAAATTAAAAGGATACATTATGTAACAAATTAACGGAATGTTCTATATACAAAATGTTTATTATAAAATTATACAAAACCGGAAATAAAGGAAAAAAAAAATACATTATCAAAGCCTACAAACGGCTATTACAAGAGTACCTCTTCAAATAATTTCGAACTCCTTCGTCGCAACGTCCTACATAAGAAAAGAATATGATTATTATTTCTAATTAAAACACAATAGAAAACGTATGAAAAAAAAATTAAATATACATACCTTTTTAGGACGATAAATTTAACTCGAAATGAAGATTGAATCGGGAAACCGTAAAAACAAGATTCATTTTAATTTAGTAGCCTCAGAGTTTTGATTCCATTCCAAAAAAATGAATGGAATTCCATCATAGTTATAGGAAAATAAATAAAGGACAGAAATGTATAGAAAACATATAGCAAAAAGCACAGAGATGTGATAAGTTACAAGCACATAGAGGGTACAAAAGACACATGGTAACAGTAAAGAAGAAGAGAACTTACAGAATGTAACTCAAAAGCGCAGAGATGATACAAAGAGGAAGAAGAATGCAGTGAATGAAAAGAGGAAAGGTGCCAATATATAGGGGAAATATGGGGCAAGTTGATAGGACTTAGAGGGAGGTCAACAAAAATATAAAGACCAACTGACATAAAGCATAGCATAGTCAAAGCCTATATACTAAAACCTATAACAGAAGCATGCCCTACAAAAACATGGAAGAGACAACACTGGACAGAAAGGAAGAAGAGACAACACTGGACAGAAAGGAAGAAGAGACAACACTGGGCAGAAAGAATACAGAGAAGATTAAAATATATTTTGTAACAGAACAATTAAATAGAATAGAAGAGTGAAATTAATTTAGTAAGGAAATGTGAAGTCAAATCCATAGACTAAAAATACATGGAAGAGACAACAGAGAGCATATACAGAACAATAGATAGAAAGAATCCATATACTAAACATCCATATACAGAACAATAGAGAGCATAAAAATCCATAGACTAAAAATCCATAGAAAGAATACATATACAGAGAGCTAATACTAAAACAATTGTAAACAAAAAACAACAATTGTACAGAAATTTCAACTCATCATGAACTCAACAATTGTAAGAGTATTACAACAATAGAGGTAAACAATACAGAACAACAGAGAACAATTGTAAGAGTATTACAACAATAGAGGTAAACAATACAGAACAACAGAGAACAATTGTAAGAGTATTACAACAATAGAGGTAAACAATACAGAACAACAGAGAACAATTGTAAGAGTATTACAACAATAGAGGTAAACAATACAGAACAACAGAGAACAATTGTAAGAGTATTACAACAATAGAGGTAAACAATACAGAACAACATAGAACAATTGTAAGAGTATTACAACAATAGAGGTAAACAATACAGAACAACATAAGACATAGGTCCAAATTATACAGAACACATACGAAATTGGTAAACAATAGAGAACAATTCAGCAAAACATATTACTCATCATCGGCTTTAAAAAAAAGTGGATTGAGAACTCCAAACCTCCCTACCAAGCTCCAATGGGTACGTGAAGAATCTGTCCTATTGGCAATCGAAGGACCCGAGAGCATACAGAACACCACGGCGGCAAGAAGGTTTCAAGGAGCCAAAAGCCACGATTCCAAAAAGGAAATCGTGTTCGGAGCCAACGAATTCGTCGGCTTCAACGAACACAGAAGCCCTTTCGGAGTGAGAGAGACGGATGAGAGAGATTTAGAGAGAGATTCGGCGTCACGAAATCCGGTTTCATCGCGAAAACGCAACGGCATAATGGTTTAATCGAGGGAGAAGACGAAACCATCGAATGGATTAAAGGATTTCCACGGAAAAACCCTAATCGACGGGACAAAATATTACGAACAGAAACCATAAAAAAATTGAGGGAGAAACCCTTTCGGAACGAGTGTATTAGAGGATGAAAGGAAGAAAACAAAAATCGACCGGATATTAGTAAAATGTACAGAAACCCTAGAAGACATGAGGTAGAAGACGAAACGGTTCGTGGTTTCCATGCGGGAAATGACAGAAACAAAGAAAAAGGAAAAGTATCGAGGACTTTGATGTTGAGAAGAAGATGAAATCGATTTCAACTCAAAATCGAAAACGGATTGCGCTGAAGGACGAAATGAAATCGGTTTGAGGATGAATTTTTTCGAGGAATTTGATGTTGAGAAGAAGATGAAATCGATTTCAATCTTGCAAATCGAAGACGGATTGCGCTGAAGGACGAAATGAAATCGGTTTGAGAATGAATCGAAGACGGATTGCGCTGAAGGAGGAAACCGGATTCACGAAAACGCGTTATCGGCGTTCGAAGGAAAATGAAATCGTGTTAAGGAAACCCTAACACTAGGGTTTCCTTAACTTTGGGCCCAAACGGGGGTTAGGGTTGGGCTAACCCAACCCCACAGCCCAAACCCTAACCCCAAACAGCCCCTTAGAGTTTGTTAGAGTTAGACTATAGCGTTAATAATAGAAATTTATCATTAATAGAAGTTTATCGATAAATTTTTCTACATCTAAAATTTTTCAAAAGTGTTGGTATACATTTAATTATTAGACTTAAAAGTTTTATTTATCGCAATGAATTATCTTAGAATTTAAGACTTGAAATAGGACGATGATTCAAAGTCATCACCATATTATCTTATATCCCTTTTTTAATTACACTTCAGCAATGATTTTGAAATATTTATAAAATATTGGAGAGATATTTTATGAGTTGAGTAAATTTTTATAACTAGTTAAACTTTTTGAAAAAAAATTTAGTTATCATGAGGAGGAGACACTATATAACTGCAATACTTTGGTTAATTAGTAATATTGTATACTCATAACCTAAAACCAACAATTTGTTTTAATCAATTCGCATATTTCATATTATAATTGAAAAGAAGATGTCAGTAATTGCTACATTTATTTGTTTAAAAAACTATAGAATCCTTATTTTCTCTTTTATTTTTTCCACTTTACTTATTAATTATTAATCTATCTATATGCAACTACGTGAGTAAGAACAGATTGTCTTGAAAATATTCAAAACAAGTAAGAATGATGTCGTTAAACTGCAGGGACCTAGAGAAATGTTGGAGCCCATCATCAAGTCTCGGATCCAAATTTCAAATTTTAGACCTAATGCTTACATGAATGAAATCACGATGATGTAAGTTGATATAAAAAGTTTTTAATTTCAATTGATAAAATTATTATAAATTCAAAATTTTAATTAATAGGTTCCTAGAAGAATAAGAGAGGTAGAATTTGATACAAATGCATTTTTAAAATGATTATGATCATGTCCTCTACTTGTGTTCTTGTGATGTGGAAAAACATTTTTTATATGGGTTTTGATTGGTTCATACATCGCAAAGCCTTTTTCTTTTTTTCTTTTTTTCTTTTTTTCAGAAAAAAAAAGTGAAATAATAATGAGATTCAAAAGTCGTTGTCGTTGACAATTTATATTATCAATTTTAATTTTGAATTGGGAAAATAAGGCAGCTTTCTTTAACAAAATACTAATTAATAATAATATGCGTCATTTACATTATCCTTTTTCTCCGCCGCCGCCGTCTCTTTCCCCCACCGGAATTGTCCAATTCTAAATAACATGTGCCAGAGTCCACCGGAATAGAAATGCAAACTAATGAAATTTCCACCAAATCAAATTATTTTTATTAGATAACATGTTAGTTTTATTTTATTTTATAACTTTAATTTTAGTTGGTAGTTATTTTTTTCCATCTAATTTCAAATTCTTAACAATTTAGTTTATAATCTAAAAAAGATTCATAAAAATTAGGTATCAATGTTTATTAAGTAATGAATTAGTTTTTATAATTTATAAATAGATTTGATTCTTAATAGGATTAAAGTAGATGGACTAGATGGTTACTTATTAAAAATTATGAACTAAATTGTTAACAAAATTTAGGTATCATAGTACTTTTTTATGAATTTTTTTTATTTAAAATTCTACGATAAATAGTTGATTTATCTTTTTAAATGTCCCTCTGCATATTCGATAATTTTATAATCTAATTTTCTTTTACACTTTGTGTGTTTTGTTCGTGTAAAGTATGTGTATTCCTTTAAGTTTTCTTAATTCTTTTTGTTATTCACTATATTATCATTCTTTGACTAATCATTTGTTTTTATTATATAACATAAACCAAGTAGTTAATGTATGGCTCTTAATGATCACAACCTTTTCATAAGGAACAATAATACTGATAAATAAACAAACGAATTGACACGTATTTATAATATAATTTTGTGTAAATTATAAATTAGATTTAATCTTCAAAGTTTTTAAAACTTTTGTGATTTTAAAAGGTATTTAACATGTTATTCAACTTTCTATTTTGTGTTTAATAGATCTTATCTAAACTTTAAAAAATATAAGTATATAAATTTTTTACTTTTCAATTTTTTCTTCTATTTTAAGACAATAAAAGGACATGTTTTAGAGTGATTCTAAAATAGTTAAAATTACTTTTGGCTTTTTCAAATTTGTTCTAACACATAACTTTAAACATTCAATTTTAATTTTGATGATATGAAACCTGCATTTAAAAGTGCAAAATTGAACATTGATTAAATTCATTTTGAATGATTAAAGACATGTTTTGAGCATCATTGAGGTTGTAATAATTTCAAACATGCACATGACAAAGTGATTTTACACACGATTAAGTAATTTTAACAATTTAAAAATCACTTTCAAACTCATTAAGTCATTTACTTTTTCAAAATTTTCTAAAAATTCACAACCCTATTAGATAAAAGATTGAAAGTATATATTATGTGTATATATATAAGGGCGGATCTAGAAATGTTGTTAACGGAAGGGCGGAAGGGCTTGAACTTAAGCTTACCTCTAACATTAGTATTATTTTAGGTTTTTATATATATTATATAAAGAGCGTAAAGTTGAGGAGAGTTCGAGTCCTCCTTTATACCTATATTAAATCCACCAATAATTCTACACAAATCTTAATTTTATGTTTGATAAACTTATTAACTTAAAAGAATATTAAACATGTGAAGATGACCTACTAAACCCAAAACAAAAAAAAATTGAACAAGTGTGAGATACATTAAAAGCTTAGATACCTGTTTATGAAATTTATACTACATTCTTTTGTTAAAATTACAAATTTAGTTTAAAAAAGGTTAAAATTTAGTGCCAGTTATAATTTTAAAAATTGGAATTAGTACTTATTGTTTGATAAAACATTATATGCAATCCATCTATTTATGAATGATTTTAAATTCTAATTATATATCATATATAAACTAAATTTCAAATTTACCCAACAATTTTCTTTTTACTTTTGTACATACTATTTCAATTACATCCAATAATTTCTTAGGAACTTTTAGTAGTACAATAGTATGAAAATGTGTTCATATGAAGATCAACCTACTAAGGTTGAGTGTGAACACAGATAGATAGTTTGATACAATTGTAGTAGCAGTACTTTTGAGAATTTTTCCCATTTATATGTAATATCATCACGTGATTTTTCACATGTGTATCTCATGCTATATTTTGACCAAAACATGTAACTATTTGGGCATATAACGTAGTAGATAACTTTGAGCCGCAATACCATTTTTTTCATATTCAAAAACTTCAAAAAAAGAGAAAGTCTTCTCCCTCTCATATCTTTGTTTTTTTTCCAAGTTTGACTTTCTCTCTTTCTTTGAATGGCCAACCCAATTTGGAAAAGAATATAAATTAAGCAACCAAAGCCAAGATCCTCTCTTCATTTCAAAACCTAACGTTTTCACAACTTCCCAACAACTCTTTTCTCTCATCTGATCTCCCTCTAACAACCCTTTCTCTTCCTCTAAAGATCATTCTATTATTTCTCTAGCTAGTTGAGCCATTCATGGCAGAATTAGATGATCAAGATCAAGTAGTTGACCCTCCTCCCTATTTTCTCTGTCCCATCTCCTTGCAAATCATGAAAGATCCCGTTACCATCGCCTCCGGCATAACCTACGACCGCGAAAGCATCGAGAAATGGTTGTTTTCCGACAAACACAAGACATGCCCCGTCTCGCACATAGTTTTGTCAGACTTTGACGTCACTCCCAACCATACTTTAAGACGAGTCATTCAAGCTTGGTGCACCGTCAATGCTTCTAAAGGTGTAGAGAGGATACCGACGCCGAAGCCCCCAGTCGACCGGGAGCAAGTTGTTCGGATTCTTGCCGATGCTAAGTTATCTCCATTCTCTCAAAAGAATTGCCTTTGTCGCCTTCGATCTATTGCTGCGGCAAATGAAAGTAATAAACGTTGCATGGAATCTGCTGGAGTTGTGGAGTTCTTGGCTGGGGTTGTGTGTAATTCTACCACCAACATGGAGTATGGCTTAGAAGGTAATATTCAAAACTCAAAACAAATTTAAAGTTTCTTATTTTGCATAGTTTGAACACTACGAACCCCTCATTGCCAATAATATATGTGTAGTTATAATGTATAAAATAAGCTTTGAGAATTTAATAATATTGGTTATTTATGCATATTTGATGATGCAGATTACGCGTTTGACGACATGTCGGCAAATTCAGCCGATGAGGCTTTGATTATTCTTCATAAACTCCAAATCTCCGAATCCTCTCTAAAATTTCTCCTCTCCAACAATGGCGGCATCTTCATCTCCACCTTAACCAAAATCTTACAAAATCGAAGCTATTCCTCTCGATCATATTCAGTAATGCTTCTCAATTCAATGTTCGAAGTCGCAGATCAGATTCAAATCCAAAATCTCACCGCCGATTTCTTTATCGAAATCATCCAAATCCTCAAAGATCAAATCTCCAAACAAGCCTCCAAATCGGCATTGAAATTGCTAATCGCCGTCTCTTCTAGTTTCAGAAACAGAGTAAAGGCGGTTCAAGCCGGTGCAGTTCCGGTTCTGATCGATCTCCTCCTCGATCTCGATTCGTCGGAGAATAAGCGTTTGTGCGAAATGATTCTCGTACTGCTCGATCAGCTCTGTGGCTGTGCCGATGGCAGGGCGGAGCTGTTGAATCATGCGGCGGGGATTGCCGTGGTGTCGAAGAAGATTCTGAGAATTTCGACGGTTGGAAGCGAGAAAGCGGTTGGGATCTTGTGGTCTATAGCGAGATTCTCGGGGAGTCAAAGCGTGGTTCAGGAAATGGTGAGGATTGGTGTTGTGACGAAGCTGTGTTTTCTGCTTCAGGTGGTGGGCGCCGGAGTGAAAGCGAAGGAGAAAGCTAAAGAGATTTTGAAGCTTCATGGTCGGACATGGCGGAATTCGTCGTGTTTGCCTTCGACTTTGCGATCAGCTTATCCACAATAATATTATTAGGGAGGGTTTGCTTTTCTTTATTTGTTTCTAAGTGCATATATATATATAGTTGAGTTGATTGAAATTGAATTTGTATATTTTAAAAATTTGTACATATGCTTTGTGTAAATAATTGGTTCATAATTCAAGTAGGATTAATGTAATCTGGATATAGTTAGCATTTGTATTTACCGGTCCTTCACCTGTGTCATACACGTGAAATTCACACGTGTCATACACGTGAAATTCACACGTGTAATACACGTGAAATTCACACGTGTAATACCTGTGAAATTTGTATTTTGTTTTCACTGGATTATTTTTTATGATAACAATCTATTGTTTAAAATTAAATCAATAAATAGTTCTTAAAAAAGGAATACTACGTTATTGTTATACAATTCTACTTTACCATAGAAAAATGAAATAATTATATTACATTAGTTTTATATGCTAAATTCTATAAACTTTTAGAAAAGAGAGTCAATGATGGAAGAAAAATACAAATCAAGAGAAGTGGCAAACACAAAGTTTTTATCTTATACATGTACATGTAGGTATTCTTAAATGCATGACAATTGATGGGATTTCATAAATCACTACCAAATAGCTATCAATCAAGGATGTATTGTCATTTTCTATTGTTGTTTGTATGGGACCTTCAAATATGTTTTCACTTTTAAGACTAAATCCAGAAACTTCTCAATCTAATTAGCTTAGTTTTGAGTAGATAGATTGATTAGACACTCGACAAATAATGAATATGTTATAAAGTGCAATTTTTATATATCAATATAAACTTGAAACGTTGATGAAATGTAAACAATTTTCTAGAGATATAATTTTAAAACAAACACATCTAAAAAAGCTTAAAACAACTAAAATAAATAAATACATAAAATAAAAAGAGAGAAAGAAAAGAAAAGGCTTACCTTGAAATTCTAGATTAGTTGAATATTATCCGTTTGCACACTTTGGATATAGAAAAATGGATTCTTATAGCCATCCAAACCTCAACTAATTGATGTCATTTAAGAATTTTTAGAGTTTTATTAATTATATTAGTTAACCGATTTAGTTATTGATTATTTGCATTTAATAGTTAGGATAAACTTTTCGGTTTCCTTATGCTATAAAACTATTCATTAGTTACAAATCTACAAGAGAAAAATGAATTATTAATTATTTTCATTTTAGAAGTTGGATGAGCTTTGGATTTTCTTGAACTATAAGTTGTTCATGAGTTACAATTAATCTAATAAATACATAAGGTATTTATAAAATCCTTTCATTTATTTTTCAATTACCATACAAATAGAAAAGTGAAAAGACAAAATTGTTACCAACGCAATAATAGAAAATGATATAGTGGAAGGGCAAAAATGTCACAAAAAATTTCTCCTCATCCAAACTTTTATATATACTATAGATTATTATTTGGTTGATTTCAATTTTAGTTAATAGCCTAAATTATAAAAGATATCTCTAAACTAGATTCCATTGTAGCTTTTAAGATATAATTATTGTTAGTTATGAATTTTTTTTAATAATATTTTAAATAATGTCAAAATAGGATAGGACATAAACTATTAAAAAATAGTATAGTGAAGTCGTGGATCGAGTACACAACAAGGTATTGAATTAAGTGAGCTGTCCCAAATCTGTAGTTAACACAACCACGTTGTCTGGCATGCACGAAGTTGTGGACCGAGTCCACGACTTCAATGACTTGTTACCCAGTCCACAGACTTCAATGCATGTGTTGTCGTGGATCGGGTCCATGACTTCATTATTCTATTTTTATAATAGTTTTTCCCCTATCCTATTTTTGACATTATTTTTTAAAATAGAAATATTAAAAAAAATCCATAACTTTTTAGGAAAAAAATAAATTAACATTCTTTTATTTTTATAATAGGCTAAATTATAAAAGTACCTTTACACTTTGGACACTTTGGACTTTGAGTAATTAAGGTAAAAAATACAAGGTTATTCACCATTGTAGTTTTTAAAATATAATTATTGTTAGTTATGTATGTTTGATAAATTAATATTAAATTGATAAATATGACGGTGTGCTTTAGTTACAAGGAGAGAAGTGATTGTTTCCTTGTCACTTTTCTTGAGACTTTAGAGAGACATGGCGTTAACTCTCCATAATTTTTGGGCCATAAGTCATTCTCTGACACATATATATGTGTGTTGCGCTAGGGACAACGAGTGATAAGGAGTACAAGAGTCAGGTTGGTTGGGAGTTTCCATCCAGAACAAGATCTCATGAACAATGTCGAACCACATGTTACACCAACATTGCACCCTTTTTCATGGGCCAAGGGTTTCAATATATTCTTGAGCTAGGACTAGTAATGTAGAAGTGATTTGGCATGAATTCTCAAACTGTATACTATATATCTTGATATACTTGGATGGGATTAAAAAAAAGAAAGAAAAAAAACCCTCGAGTTGGAAGGTTGTCAACCTGTTTGTTCTTGATAAACATGTGTTCAAGTGAGTTATAAAGGTAAATATTATCTTACTGCTTGAGGTGGCACAACAAAATATAAGTAGAATTCCACAGTAATGCAATATTTTCTCAAAATCATCTTAAATAACATTGACTAAACTTGATAAATATTAGCAAGCAATCATTAACTTGTCGGTAGACAAAAGATTAAGCCTTAAAACTTAGCTTAGAGAAGAGCAAGGTGACTAAAATCACGAATGAAGAAGAATATTTTACTAGTCACACGTGTAATTGTAACCAAATGAAACTTAGTTTTGCAAATAGTTAAGTACCATTGAGGGTGAAAGAAAAAAGCAGATACGGACTATAGTCTAATTCTTTTTAAGACCAGTCCTGATCAAAATCAGTTAAAAGAAGTTTGATTATGGCAAAAGGCATCTTGCCCTAGATTATATTAATGGGGCACATTAACTATTAATAGAAGTTCTATTTTACTAAACAACCTAAGCACGTAAAATTATCGCAATATCTTTTTTTACATGAAAATTGTGTTATTATTTAATTAATTACGAAAGATTAAGACAACATTACAAGAGATGAGGAAACTCTCGACACAAAGAAACATTGGAAGAAGCAAAAAAAAAAAAACGTCAAAAAAAGATATCCCGATGTCGTTTACAGCGTCGGAAGAAACGCGTGACCAACAAGGCATCAGGAATAACTCTCCCGACGCACATTTTGTCGAGCATCTCACCACATCGATAATAACTCTCCTGAAGTCCCTTATGACGATGCATGTCATGGCGTCAAAAATTATTTCTCCCAACGTTCCTTATCCAACGTTGGACATGCGTTAGAAAAACGATCCCTGACGTATCGTGTACATCTTATTCTCGACGTTATGTTGCGTCGAAAATTTCTTTTTATATGTAATTTAAATATATATATATATGTAATTTTAATTTTTTTTTCTAAAATATTTTGCTCAAACAAGTTTTCTATTTTTGTGAAATAACTAATGACGTTCATTTTGGATTAAATTAAAGCAAATTCAATATAAATTAATAAATTGCGAAATACAAACACAAATTCAAAAAGAAAAAATTTAATATTCATAATAAGAAGAAGTTCAAAAAACATAATAGCGTTTATAATACAAAAAATCTGATATCCATAATACAAAAAAGCGCAAACAAAATCATACGTCTCCTAACGAGGCTCCTACGCACTATTCTATGTTGCGGGTCCTGCAATGATACAAAAATAGCTAAGTTTAATACATATATCCATAGCATCACTATGTGCTATCATTGCAAAAACTTAAGAATAATGAGAACATAAATTGTCGACTACTAGTTCCTTCATCAAAAGGATTACTACTACTTCCTTCCTCATAGTTTTCTGTACCTCTAAAGCTTAATGACTCTCCATGATACGCTCATTCTGTGTAGTAGGGGATATTCCAATAGTCAGTAGATGTCGTTCCACACCCTCTAATGAGCTTCAATTTAAATTCAAACATCTCTTGCATGGATACCTTGATCGTCCATAGGCATCAATGTGAAACTTGGCAAATTCTAAAAATTGGGTCACTCCCTGTCTATACTCAAGGGAGAACTTATTTCTAAGTTTTATCCAACTCTTGTCCATCGTTTAAGTCCCTAAAACATAAATAGGTTTAATTAGAAATATATCTCTCTCCCCCTCTCACATCTATAACTTACTCCCCTAAATTTTTACTATTTTTCAGTAATATACAATCTCTTAAATTTTTCACTAAAACTAACTTCAAAATACAGAAGGATAGCCAACACAACTTAATTATTAACAAAAAAATACTTCAATCTTCGCATCCTACCCACCCCTTCTAACAATGCTACCTTACAAGCTATCCTACTACCATCCCTTGAAACCATAAACAAATTCAAAACAAAAAAGCTATCACAACTGCACGATAGCCAAAAAAAAATCTTAACACATATTACATTTTCAATTCAAACACCCCACCCCCTTCAAAATTTCTATTCAACCCTCCTCCACTTCAAATTTTAAATTCATCCCTCCACCCCTTCAAAATTTAAATTAACCCCCCCCCCCCCCCCCCCAACCACCCAATTTCAATTCACCCATAACCCCCTTCAAATTTCAATTCAACCATAAACCCCTTCTTCAAATTTCAATTCAAAACACATTCAATACAAAAATACATTTAACAAAAAAAAATTATTTCAAAACAAAATCCTAAAACAATTTTTTAAAATCCTAAACCTAAAAATTAATGATTTTAAACTTACCTTAATGTATGGCGGCAGACGGCGGCAGGGCAATGGCGGCAACGACAATGGCAATGGCGAGAGGGCACGGCGGCGAAACGCTTCATCTTTCATTTTTCCCTTTCTTTCTTACTATCTCGTTTCGGTTCTGTGTTTCACAGAACTGAAATAAATTTATAGGGGATCTCCCGACGTTTTCGTCAGGCGTCGGGAGATCCCACTTACGGCGTCGAGAATGCTTCACCTTTCCCGACGCACAATAATAGCGTCGGGAATACTCCTTATTCCTAACGACGTCCCCGATGCATAAAGCATGACGTCAGGGATACATGCCCGCCATAAATTAATTTGACCTAAACCCTATACTTTTCCGACACACAATAATAGCGTCGGGAATGCTCCTTATTTCTGACGTCGTCCCCGATGCATAAAGCATGACGTCAGGGATACATGCCCGCCATAATTAATTTGACCTAATTTCTGACGGGGCTTTGCCGAAGCACCATAATAGCGTCGGGAGTGCTCCTTATTCCCGACGCGTGTCCTGACATATTATGGATGACATCGGAAATAGTTTTTTCTTCTGACGTCTTATTCTTGGCGTTGGAAGAGCCTGTTATTCCCGACGACTTTTCTGCAGACATCTTTTTCTGCGTCGAAAGAATCTCAATTTCTTACCGTGCAATTAAAAATAGAGAAATAGAATTAAAACCAAAATAATATTTTAATTTTGATTAACCTAACTTGCAAACTTGACAATGAAATTATTTAATATTTTATTTTAAATAATGTATGTATATTTTAATAGAAAAAAAAATCCATTCAAATCTAAAAGGATATTGGTTCAAGAAAACATCATGAAATCAAATAGATTTGACTTGTTCTTAAAATTAATCTCAATCACAAACTAATCAAATAAATAAATTGTAGTGAAAATTAAAGTCAAACCAAAACCAAATCAATAAACTCAACATTATTAATGAAATTTAGTTGAAACAAACATTAGTATTTGTTTCGATTTCAAATACCAAAGTTCAATCGATCTTATTTCTCAACTAATCTGATTATCTAAAATATTAACCAAAGAAAAAAGTTATTTGTGAAGACTAAATTTAAACATTCACCAACTTACTTAGCTTTACTCATACACATGAAAATTAGAATTAAGTATGGATTGATTAATTGAAATAGCTTAAAAAGAGTACATAAGTCATTAGTGAGATTAATGAATAGTATATAAGGTTGAGGAATTGAGGCAATACCTCATCTCATATATGTATTCACATTTAATCAAAATTAAAAGTTTCTTCAACCTCAAATATTAAATAATGAACTAAAATAAAACGAAGATTGATAAAATAGAACTTATGAAACTGTTGTTTGAGAATGATTCTAAAATGGTTAAAACCACTCTTAACATCATGTTATCATGTTAAATTAATATGAGTAGTTTTAATAAGTTCAAAATTACTAACAAGTACGAAAAATAAAATAATGTCAACAAAAAAAAACTTACTTTTGAATTTATTTGGGTGACGTTTATGAAAGATGTATCGCAATAAATGAAAGATAATTTAGTAGTGAATTTTTTTCTGTACATGGGTTAGCGTTTCCTGTATCGTATTGACAATGTGGCCTAATTGAAAATTTGTAATCAAGAAATGTAATCTGAACGATGAGCAACTTGAAAGGGTTGTATAGTTATCTTTCTAGCATTGTTGTCTCCAAAATGATATACTTACCGAATCACAAGAATTTGTAATTCTTCCTCAACTCAACAAATCGACAATCAATCTCATCCATTTATAAGACCTCTCTTTCATCTTGTTTTATAAAATGTGAACAAGTAATTAAGAGTATTCAAAAAACTAGTAACCCGACCTACTCGAATTACTTAACCCAAATAATAAGAGTTGGGTTACATTAAATTTTTGGTTGAGTTAGATTGAGAGAGAAAATTCAAGGGAGAAAAAAGTTAAAGCCAAATAGTCGGGTTGTATGAGTAAG
Source organism: Cucumis melo (assembly GCF_025177605.1). Taxonomy (NCBI): domain Eukaryota; kingdom Viridiplantae; phylum Streptophyta; class Magnoliopsida; order Cucurbitales; family Cucurbitaceae; genus Cucumis; species Cucumis melo. The sequence continues at coordinate 25,218,881 of NC_066864.1, read as the reverse complement.
AGGTCTCGTCCAACCCAATTATGTGTGTATATATATATATATAAACCTAAAACATAACATAAAAGAACCTCTTTTTGAATGGATATCGTAGACTTGAAATTTGAATACATAACATATATGTCCCCTTACACCTTGAATGACAATTAGTTCATTTTACATATTGAAAAACAAAAGAAAAACCAAGTCACCCCAGCCCAACCCAAATTTTTTGGATTGGGTTGAGCTAACCTTTAGATATTGAATCGATAGGATTCACTTTTTGTTAACGAGAATACTTTAGATTTGTCCATAATTTTCTTCAAACTCGACTTATGTACACCCCTACAAGTAATTTGTCATGGCTAGTGAGCAATTGAGCCAACTCTCATACAGGAGTTCCCAGCAGTTCAACAGCATTTGATTCAGTAAGGAACATTCTAAATCATTAGAAACCGAGTCAAAGGATCAGCCATTACCATTACCCGACAGAATTGCCAGCCAAACTACAACATAGAATTACACTGAGAGCTACACCATAAATACACTTCGATATCAGTGGCTATATGAAGCTAGCCGACTTCTTCACAGCCACTTTTCCCCTCTTTTATCATCTCTCTCCTTTTTCATTTTGACAAATGCACAATGCCCCCAACTTACTATTTGCAACAGCTAACACTAAAATTTTACAATAAAACAAAAGGGGAGGCTAGCCTAGAAACACAAAATAATGCTTCCAACCCAAACTTTAACAACTGCGGGTTGAAGGATGATTCACAATATAATTACAAACCACTTGAGTTCAAGCCGAGGGCTGGAAGCTTGCCGCTGTCGTGCCATGGTTATCCCCCACCACGGATAGCCTCCTCTTTGCCACTTTTGACCTATAACACCACACTTCAAATGCCTCTGTTAGATCAGGATAACGAATAACATGTTGATTCTGTAACCATTCGGTTATAATCTCTGCTTGCTCCCCTGATGGCAATGCAAGAATGATCGAAACAAATGCCGACTCTAGCAACTCCCAAATATCACTGTCAATCTTGAGTTTCAGATCATCAACACCATTGTTAGCAAGACTATCGATCAAGGACTTGGTTGTCCTTACGAAAGGAAGCCAAACCTTAACCATGTGAAGCCGTTTTGAAGTTTGGAGAATCACTGAGCCGTGCTTAATTGCCTCTAAAACCTTTGCCACCACTTCAATAATCCCTATTCTTGTATCAATAATTTCTGATGCTACACTTGTTTGCTCAACAACCTGGACAATCTTATCTGATGCACCAACCCAATTAGAGACAAACTCCTTCATACTTTCTAACCTTTTCAAAATCCGACATGTCCAAGCTAAATCTGTCAAACAAAAAACTAAAACTTGCACGTTCCTTGCCTTCCCATCCAAATGCAAAGGATCAAGTATAGTGTCTAGAAGATTGTTAAAAGTTTGTAATAGGCTCTTCACACATTCATTTATCTCCAATTTTATTTCAGCATCAGCCATCAATAGTGGAGCATCATCATCTTCAGTTAGCATGTACTCAAGTTGTTCTTGGGCCGAAGGCTTGAGATCATTTAAGTTTGAAAAGGGAGATGATGTAGCCAATCGAAGAGCGGAAAGAAATATCTGTCTAACAAGAGATGAATTGACTGGCTGAAGACGAGCAAGAATTGGCTCAGCTTCTGGTCCCATATGAGGTATAACCTTCAAAATTTCCTCCTCCTCATCCTCCTCCCATGGTACTGCTTCCAAGTAATTCACACAAGCACTAATAACATTTTTGCACTCAAGCTGGAAAGCCACACCAAGGATGCCAAGAGCAGTTCGAACATCATTCCATAAGTCATCAGTTGGGATATCTGTGATGACATAGAGAAGACGCAGAACATTTACATGGTAATCAAAGGTTGATTCTAGACAGAAGACCTCAACACAGTTTCGTGAGTCGAGAATCTGGCATGTTGGCCATTTCTCTGAAAGACGATCGGCAAAATACTTGCTCTGTGCAGTTAGGATATGAGAGTGACAATATAACCATTCATCTCGACCATCTTTTGTTCTAAGCCTCACAACAACATCACTGGTCGATCGGTCACCAACCTGGCAGTGTGATCTAGCTTTATGACTCTGCAGAAGAGAGGAGTTACAGTAAACGAAATGTGCAATATTACAGGAAAACCATATCTTAGAAGCTAAACTGTAATTAACAGTTGAAAGGATTTGAATCAAAGAGAAGTTGTACGGAGAGGCCAAGTGTCATATGGTGTTCAATCATGGGATGTCAACATGCCTCTTATAAATGAAGTGAATAACTGAAGACAAAGAAAAAGAGCATAACAATTAACATCTGCGTATCTTACCGAGTTGTCCATGAAAGATCACATGCCAATGAGCATACATTTCATGCATCCTTCAGTGTTCTGTTTAACAAGGCCTACATTAAACAGAAAGACAAAAAATTTCCGGTCATTTAAAACAGAAAATCAATAGACTTTCACCTACTTGGAGAAGTTTCCGTTTTGTACACAGCACATTAGGAGCAATGAAGAAAAAAGAGAATCCGTCTTTTTTTCAGGATGTGAAAGTGCCAATGAAAATAATCAATTCATTGATGAAATTTGGAATTTCCATGGTCAAAAAAAGAGTTTTCTGCATATGTGATGTGGTAGGATAAAACTTAAAGCATGGTGTAGTTTTGGTGCATGCTGAAATATATAAACAAAAATAGTAGACAACAACGATAACAATCATTTTCCGGAACTTATTTTTCAAGAAAAACACAGAGCTTTTATTGATATTTAAAGAGATATAAATTAAAGACTCCGTAGCATGTGAATCATTCCAAAAGTCCCCAAGTAATGAGAGCAGCATCTAAAGCGTAAACACAATCTGAATAATAATAACAAGAAACTCTCCAACAAGATACCATCTCATAAAACGAGCAATTGCAAAAAAATTTGGAAAGAGCAGACCAGGAGGCCAGACAGAGCTTTACCATGTGAAATCTTTCCTCTCAATGAACATTTTTGTTACCAGAACACCATTCATTCCCTTTAACCATATACCCCAGCCCACGTATTTAACAATGTTGATTCATGGAACTCTTACTTTTCCTATTCGAGCATGACCACAAAATAAATTGAAGATGTGCTTTTTTAACCCTGGAATCACAAACCCAAGTGTATCCACATATATGAACAACGGGTTTAGGACTTAGAATTTAGGGTCAAGGATTTGTGCTTAAGTTTTTGTTTTTAAGTTTTTGTTTTGTTTTTATTTGTTTCCCTTTTTTTTCTTTTTTCTTTTTTTTTTTTTTGTATTTTTATATTTTATTTTGTATTTTATTTTTATTCTTTATCCAATTAACCAAAATGCACTGCCCAAACTTAAAGAAAAGCTATCTGCGTGCATAAGAAAAGAAAGCCTAACAGCCTAAAATTTTTAAGGAATGAATAAAAGAAAAAATAAGTAAACATCTATATTACACTAGAGTATACAGGGGGAGAATGAAAGGATGGATAAATACAAAGATAACGGTAAAAAGATAAGATGTTGGGTTGAAGGTGAAAGGATGTATCTCCCACCTAAGTTGGATTCTAAATACTGATTAAACCTAGCTTGGCCTTCAAATAATCAACAAATATCCTTGGCAGAGATGCCACGATATCTACAACCTACATCTTCGTGGGCATGTAGGTGAGGGAAATGAAATTTACTTCAATCTAACCTCCATCAGGTGATGGTCTGTCTCAACCTTATTTCAATCAGTAATGATGTTGGGACCGTTATCTATAGCTGTGATAGCTTGGTTATAAAACAAAGTCATCACTGGTTCCTTTTGACTTATTTTTATTTCAATGAAGATTTTTGTCTATATCGCTTCACATCTCCACGAGACAACTCAAAATCATCTTCTAGACTACTTGTGAATATCACTGGCTGTTTCTTGTTTCTTTAAGTTACTAGGCTGCCCCTGACATACATGCAGTAGCAAGGATGGAAGAATCAAGATTTTTATCAGCCCTACATATGAAAATTAATGGGGCTAAGATTTTTCCATAGAGGGGACATTTATGCTAGGATGCACAAGAACTTTGAAAAGAGCAGTAAGATTAATTTAGCAGGTGATACTGATGGCAACCCACGACTTCCTTATTGAAGCAGAGGCCCATCAACTAGGCTTTAAGTTTGAGAAAGATACACCATGCTAATGTAAGTTCTGAAATTGAAGGCCCTAGCGCCATTGTTGCCTTGTTGAATTACAAAAAAAGTGAATGTGTAAGGAACCAAGAATGGAGTAACTTTGTTATGATATAAATGGATTACTTTAATGTGGTTTTACGAACATTCATAAAATGTTTAGTAATGACTACCAACAATCATAGAATCGCCCAACGATCCTTAAACAACCTAAAAGAGTGAAAATACTATTATGCCATGCAGACTGACAAAAAGATGAGCTGCTCGTAGCAAGGTTTAGTCAAGGCTGTAGACAGGCCCTATGTCCTTCCAAAAGGAAAAATAGATGCCTCCAGCCTAATCCTATTCTAGAAGAAAAAGGATGGGGGCCTCAAAATATGTGTTGACGATCAAATCCTAAAGCAAGTATACTCCACAACCCTTTTCAACATTTTAGACTTTGTATGATTATTTCGTCAAGTTAGATCTACTATCTAGTTACCAAAATTATCAAAGTGAGAAAAGTAGAAAAGGATAACAGTTCACATTATTCAAATTCCTAGCTATGCCTTTTGGCCTAACCCAATGCCCCATACTAGTCTTTAAGGGACACCAAAATCTACGAAGAGTTCCACAAGGACCTCAACAGATTCTACATTGAAAATATCATAATCTACAACCCCACTCTTTAAGGGACGTCAAAGTTACGAGTAAAATAAGTTGCATCATGTGAACATGGATAAATGCTTTTTCACTTAAAAGCACATTGGTTTCCTTGATCAAGCTGCCAACAAGACAAAAGGTTCTAGAATGGCTCCTAAAAAGTTTGCCTTACTGAGAAAATAACTAGATAGGTTATTTTCTGTAGGAGTTGTGGTCAGGCGATTTAAAGAAGAAAATAGTGGTGCTGGTTGCTAAATGGCATGGACGTTCCCTTTGGAAGATCATAGTCTACAAGACAAGGTCATTGTGCAAAAAATACCAATATTTTGAAGGGTTGTTTAACTGTCAGACTCTTAGTTAGACTTGGAAAAGTAAAGTTGAACTTGGAATTGTAAAAGGTACCCTTGGGACTTTGTTTCTAGCGGCTAGGGACAAACCAAGAGGCCATTTGTTTTGGAATTGATCTGACACAAATACTAGCGTCTAGAAAACATCACTACTGGTCCTCAACCTACATTAACTAAATCTCTAACTCCCTTATTCTGCCAACAACCACTTCACTTTCAAATGAGTTCAGTGGCTAATTGTTGGAAAGAAGAGGTTGGTTCTTGCGATTTTCACTAAGAAAACAGATAAAATGACAGTTTCTGAGTGAACTTGTCTTTTTATTTCGGGTAGTTGGACTGGATGCCAAATTTTCAGGAAGATAGGTATGGACTTTGAAACATCAGGTTATTCCAACTAAATCAAGGATCTCCCATGTCAGCATTCTCAGAGGGTGGTCGTGACTTTTGAGAATAACGTATTATTGGAAATTTGGGGTAACTGGTAAAGTGGTAAAACAACTCCTAACATTGCTAAGTTGCAATCAGTACTTCATAATCAAGACGTTGTCGAAAAGAGGAATCCACGCTTATTTGCTACTAAATTGATGGTACCTTTCTAAAAACAATAATAGAGAAAACTTGAACCGTCACTTCCTTAGGTGCAAGCCCAAATAAGGTTGCTGGTTGAACTTAAAAAAAAAAAAAGAAAAAAAAAAAGAGCTAAAAAATTTGTCTTGAATGGAAACTCTATAACTGCAACGGTATAGTAGCTGAACTAGATTCTACATCTTCCAACGTTTTCTTTTCTAAAATTATCCTGCCATTTTCAAATTAAAATAACACAAAACTATCCAATTCCAGAAACCGAACACCCACGAATCAAAAGACCAAGGAAAATGAAGATCAGCCCAACTGCTATAGCATGGCGAAGAAAAACACAACTATATGAATATCCAAGTAGGAAGTAAACTCTCACAGTAGTGCACAAAATAATTGACAGCAACATCCAGTAAACAATGATTGGGTAAGAGAGGCAATGGATTCAAAGTAAAAACATGGAAGAAGAGTGAGAAAACTGAAGTTGGATCCAAAGAAAGTGAAGAAAGAAGTGATTGAAAATGAGAATATTACCATTGGTGAGAAGCAAGTTGAGAGATTGAAGAAGGAAGGAGAAGAGAGGTCGGATTTAGAGCTTGAAGGAACGGAACGGAAAAGTAGAAAGAGGAGAGGAGAAGGCTATCTCTGTGTCTCGGCGGTCAGTCTTGAGCTTTGTCTCCCGGTGACGTGGTTCTCAATGGAATGGGGTTTTCCCAAATTGTGCAGATTTCGAAAAGTATATTCTTGATTTTGAAAACATAAATAAATAAATACAAACCGAATTTTGGAGTAGGTTTTCATTGAGGTTTAAAGTCCATGAAAATGTACCTATCTCAATTTCAAATTGATAAAATTATCAAGGTTAACTTTATATATAACAAAATATTAATTTTTTACCATTCGTATAAAAGAAAGTCATTGAATCTCACGTTGTATTTTTGCAAAATTACAAAGTTACTCTTCTTCTTCACTTTCTTCCTTGACTTCTTTATTGAAGCCAAATTCAGAACACTCATACTCGCTACAATTGAAAACAAACCACGAGAGTCAACCCACGTGGTCTATGGGCAATACTCACTTCAACTAGAGCCTATCCACGTTAGCTATACTCACTAAACGAAAAATCCAACATTTCTCTCACTAGATTTGCATAAAATCTCACTTTCTCTTCCTAGGTGTGTTATTCGATTGCCTAACTCTTTTTCCACTCTCTTCTTTTAACAATTTTGAGATATAAAAGAAGAAGATGGAGATAGTTACATAAATGCCATTAAGGCAAACATTACAACTTTGCCCTTAACCACTGTGGACTTCGATTGTGCTTATGGAGCATTAATTTTGTATCTCGAATAGGTATAGATAGATTTTTATTCGTGTCTAATTGAGATAGACATAGATAGAATTCTATTTGTGTCGAATTCTATTTGTGCCTATCTTGGATAGACAAAGGTAGAATTATACCTATGTCTACCACACTGATGACATAGATAAAGATAGCAATCTATTTATGTCTATCTCAAATACATTTATTTATACTTATTACTTTTCTCTTACTTATCTTATCTATTAGGTTAATCTCATTAGCAACATTGAATACAAGGTAATGGATGAAAATGAACATTTCATACGGAAGCTAGACTTAGGATCGTGTAGTTGTCGAGTATGAGATTTTGAGAAAATTCTATTTGCACGTGCTCTTGTTGTTATATGGATGCTTGATTTAGACACTTGTTCTTATGTAGCTAAATTTTATTATAGAGAAACATTCTTAGTAACATACAATGATTGTATTCGATTTGTTGGAGTTCATTTGGATTGAAGGGTTGAAGATGATGCTATGAAAACATTACCTCCTATTGTCAAACATCAAGCTGGAAAACTTAGAAAACAAAGGATTTCATCTTTAGACGAATTTAAAAGTTCATCGAAATGTTTTAATTGTAATTAAATTTTATCAGTATCTACTTTGTCTATCTTGGATAGACAATGATAGAGTTTTGTCGTCGCTTTCTATCTCAAATAGGCAATGTAGAGTTATATCTATGTTCCTCTTATTTTTCTTCTTCTATTTCAGCATTTTCATGTTATTGAACTCCAATTTCTTTTGTCTGCAAGCGTATAATGGAAAGTAAGAATTTTTAAGAACCTATTTAGTAGTTTGGGATAAAAAAAACTTATCTGAATATACATAGATAGTGATTTATATATAATTGTTTATTCCAGACAAAGATAAACCACTGTCTATCCCAAATAGATAACGATAGATATATAGTTTGAAAAAGATTCAAACCTCAACTAACAAGTGTGTTTTGGGGTGTTTCAAAATTTATGCCTTAAATTGTTTCCAAATCATTTTCAGTTTTTTTTTTTTTTTTTTTTTTTTTTTTTTTAATCTTCAACTTCATCTATCTACGAGTATATAATGAAAAATAAAAACTTGATATATAATTGTGATAGTTTGAGATAAGAAAGTGATAAATCACTATTACTGTATATCCTAATATAGATCTATACTTTGGATAATCATTATTTTTTCATTTTAAAAAAATGACATTATTGTAATTACACATAATTGGGCCTTGACTAATTGGCCTTTTAAAATGTTTAATAGGATATAAATATTTTACCAAATTGTTATATTAAAAAAAATATAAATATTAATGTTAATGGATATTTTTTTAAAAAATAATTTGAAAAAAAAATAAGTAAAATATTTCAATTAATAATAATAATAAATATTTTATGATTCTTATTATTTATATTATATTTACACTATTTTGTTACTTATTTTTTATATTTCATGACTTGTTTACGAGGTAATAGAAATGTTAGATTTACTCCTCATGTTCATGTGATGAAATGAAAATGTACCTAACGTGAAATGGCGAGAGAAGGAATGTATTGAGCATACAACTATTTATACCGTTGCAAAATGTTTCTTTAAAAAAATCTGTAAAATGTTTCTTAGAAAATCCATAAGAATGTCGACTGTAGTTTAATACAAAAGTTTTAATTGTGTCTTGGCTTTAGGAAAGTAACATTGTTGACTTCAAAAAATAAGGTGATTAAAATAAATGATAAATGTTGATGTGTCTGTCATGTGGTGTACAAAAATTAGAAAAATAAGTTTGTTGTTACTATTTATACCAATTGCAAAATATATTGTTGAAATCAGTAAGATAATCAATTTTTACATGTTAGTTAGTTGTTACATCAATTTACATGGATGGTGTTTAAAACAACCAGTCCCTTCCATTGTAAATATACAATCATTGATGGCGCTGATATTATTAATATCCTAACAAGCTTGAGACCTTGTGATGATGAGAATTTTTTTGTAAACTTATAAAAGATGACAATTTTATCTTACAAGCTCTTATTAAATTAGGGTTAGGCTACGTGAGATGTTTGATCTGTCTTCTTTTAAATTTGTAGAGTTTTCAAGAGGTCGAAAGGTTTTATATGAGGCTAGAGTCAAATTGATACAATTATTAATTTAGAGTTTAAATTAATATAACCTCTAAAATTATAAATTGATATTTGCCCCGATCAATATTTAGCAACTGTATCAACAACACAAATTTGGATGCAAAGCCTAGTAGACGAGACACTCAACTAATACCAACTCAAATTTGAAAGAAAAAATCTTAAATCCTATATTTTGTATTTATTATACCTTTATACGTATTTGAGTATAAGTTATGGGATATAATCAGACCGATGACAAGGTATATTTTTAGTATAAAGATGAACCTGGATTTTAAAAATACAAATTATAATGAATTTTTATATGAAAGGTAAATAATTTATTTATTTTTTAAAAAACCACACTAAAAAGAATTAATTACATGTTATCACTGCACAATAAGAAGAAAAAGAATAATATGATGTGTTGTAATTTTTCTTGGAGAGGGTGTGTTTATTAATTAAGAGCTATGGAAACTTATTTTAGAAGACAAAAGGGGAAAAGCAGTTTGAGCTAATGAATTCGAAGAGACCCACAAGATTTTGGAAGAACACTCGTTTGCATAAAATGCGTTGAAATTTATAAATAATAATTTCATTGCGTTTGCAGTTGCTTCAAGAACTCTCTAGACTTGCTTTTCAACGGGTAATTTTCAAGAAAAAAGATGAGATCCAACATCGTTACGGAGGTAAACTTTTTGTATTTGCATTTCTTAAGCTTCAATTGGCCTGACTTTGTCCGGAGTTTTGAAATTCTGTTCAAAAATTCGAACCTGTAAAGCCAAACTAACTCTCGTCGAAGTTTGTTTTGTTGCTACGAGTGTCGGAGGTAAAGAACTCTTCTGGGGTTCTGAGAAGTTGTTTTTGTGTGTTTAATTGATTGTTTTTATTTAAAGATGAGCGAATTAATAGGGGAGATCTTCGGACATTGAGTTAATTAATTTTCTGAAATGGTGTCGTAGTTTCATTTATTAAGAAATGAATGACTTTATGCGTTGAGAGATCCACCCACGTAATGTGAAGCGAGCAAATCTTGATGACTGATGCTAATGTCAATCAGCTGAAAAATGCAGAAGTTCACAAACCTCAAGTAAGAATTAGCACACTAAGTCAAAATCTGGACGAAATTTCTACCTTCTCAAAGTGAACCTTTGTCCTAAGGTGTAATTTGAAAATGTCCCAACCACCATGTTTCTGTTCTTTTCAAGCTGCTTCACCTGGAAGACCTTTTCATTTCTTTTCTTTTTCCCGTGTACAGGAAGTTTAAGAGTCTCAATAACTAACTAAAAGCTCATGAGTTCAATCCATGGTGACCACCTACCTAGGAGTTAATTTTCTATGAGTTTCCTTGACACTCAAATGTCGTAGGGTCAGGCGGGTTGTCCCGTGAAATTAGTCGAGGTGTGCATAAGTTGGCCCGGACACTCATGCATGTATAAAAAAAAAGTGATGTCTTATGAAGAAGGAAAAAGCTCCACTTCCATTTTTCTGGTTGATGGCATTGTGTTTGTAGAGTAACGTTTTATTGCCAACTTTGCTATTTAGTAAATTATACATATGGACTCTGAGGATGACTGAGATTTTCAGGCAGTTGAAGGTTACCTATTTTTTGCTGTAGTTGCAAATCCTTCTGGCTGAGTCTACTTGGTTGCAACCTGAAATAAACCCAATCTCTCTCACTGCCAATTTTTGGTTCCTTACATTGTATAGTTTCTGATCGTAACCTCTAAATTAATCCAGTCTCCCACTGGAAGCTTCAAGAAATAAACATATTAGAAAAAAAAAAAACTGATTGTATGCTTCAAGGGATTTGCCTTGACAGAACATTTATTTTATTCATGAAATACTGGTACTTAAGCTAGTTGACCCGTAACTTTACACATGGTCTTATTGACTTCTCTGCATTCATGATAAGAGTGAGAAAACGAATTGAAATAGTTAATCCCAGTGGCAAACAACTAGTTTATACTGTATTTTGTATAGTAGCTGAATTAAAATTATCTAACTTGGAAAATTAGATTTAAAAATTAATTAAATAGACTTCTGATGATAATTTAAATTAAGTCATAAAACTTGATAGTAGCATCATTATGTTTTTCCTAGTATAGCATAAAGAGAGAACAAAAGATGACCACTTCACTTTTCGTTTTGGTGGTTGATAGGCAGGATTGCCAACAAGGGTGGGGCAGTGGTGGGAAGGCATTCCATTCTTTACTTCCTCGATTATACTCATCTGTGGAACCATTTACTTGGTATGTCTCTTGGTTGGATATGACTCATTTGTGGAAGTATGTTTCTTACCTGCGGCAATCCTATCACATTTTCAAGGTACATTCCTCCTTTTCTCAATTTGCAGTGGTTGCTTTTTGTCTCATTGAATGTATTATTCACTCTCTCTTAGTTCCTTTCCTGTAATGATTTTGTTAATGCTCTGGAAATAGTTTTAGGGTGCTAGAATTGAACCTATGCTCGATTTGAAGTTCTTAGGGTTCTGAAAACATTTCATGTGACCAGAATTAAGGACTTGGGGCCTTGTAGTAAACATTAAACAAGTATATTCGACTTGCCTTTCAACAAATGTTGCTGGTTTATATAACTGAATTTGATATTGTTATGTTAACTTTAGTTTTAGGGTGACCATGCACCATGCTTTGTTTGGAATATGATGGACAACTATCTTGAGCCAGCCAATACCTTTGATCATTCTTTCAAACAATATGTAGAGTAGTTTCCTACTTAATTGAGCATGTTTGCTTAAAATGAAGGTCTCAATTTCTCTTCATGGTGGATTGTTCAGTTGGAATGCTGTTGCAGGGCATGCTAATAAGTGTTTTGATTGTTATGGAAATAAGACAAATAAAATATTTGTACCCAGAACTGGTACTTGGTATGATAAGTTGTACTCATAGTTCACTTTTCGATGACAACTTCCTTTGTTTAGAATTTCTGACTTCTATGATTACATGGCAATGTTCACATCCTGTGATTTTTTCTTATTACTTTGCTAGTTGTTACATGGAAGTTGTCCAATTCTTTTCATGGTTCTTAATGCTATTTGGTTTGTCATGCAGTTTACAGGATTTTTACGTCTGTTCTTTTTCACGGTTCACTACTTCATGTTTTATTCAACATGTTGGCTTTAGTACCTCTGGGTTCTGAACTAGAGAGAATCATGGGATCAATTCGCATGCTCTACCTGACAATTCTCCTAGCCATAAGCAATGCTACTATTCATCTTTTCATCGCAGTTGTCATGGCTCATAACCCCTTTCATCATTATGACAACCTTATGAACGAGTGTGCCATAGGATTCTCTGGAATTTTGTTTTCATTGATTGTTATAGAGACAAGTTTGAGTGGTATTCAATCCAGGAGGTAAGTTTCTTTAACCAATGGCTCGTAGTGCATATTATTTACTGGCTTGGCTTTGATTTTTGAACACTAGGACAAAAAAAAATATAGTTCTCTGATGTCCAAAGACATTGTGTTAAGTGAAACTCTAGATTAGAAAGCATGGAGAACATTCCTTTGGGCCTCAAAATTGGATTGCTTTCTTCGTCTATTCCATTACTTATTTTTCTTACGGGTCTTGCACATCAATATTGCAGGATGCAGGATAATCCTTTTGTATAAACATGTTTTAAATCTTGACAATACTTACCGGTATATAGTATGGTGGTTTCCATTATTGATTAGTGCAATTAGGTTAACTAACACACTTTACTTTTTCCCCACCCTTTGTTTTGCAGTGTTTTTGGCCTCTTTAATGTTCCTGCTCAATGGTAATTTGAATATTTATTAATATGCTTAAATTAATTTCAACTATCTTTTGTATCCATGTTTTTTTGGATCAGATACAATTATCTTGTGTATCCATGTCGATAATTGGTTTAAGACATATGTGACCTGGTTTAGGTATGTGTGGATTTTGTTGGTGGTATTCCAGCTTCTAATGACAAACGTCTCGTTTCTAGGGCACCTCTGTGGCATAATAACTGGATTTGCATGTCAGTTTTCCTATCTTTGCCCATCTCTTGAGCCAAAATTTCTATAATATATCATGGAGTTGAGAGTTCTGATTCTTCTCTGCCAACATTGCAGATATTTATGGGCTATTAAACTTTCTTTTACCTGGAACGTCCTTTTATTCTGCTATGGAGTCTTCCTCTTTGCTTGTAAGTGTTTCGTTGCAATGGAAATGGATGGTAAATGAGATTATTACTGTAAATATAGCAAGATTAAAGAAACATTGACCCTTTACTAGTTTCTCCATTGGCCAATCTCTGATAGCCTGAACACTGGTAGGAGTTGATATAGATGTCCTTGCACTTGCAATAAATCCAAGAAAAAGTTCTGAAACGTTGAAGATATAGTTTATAAAAGTAACATTTGTGATCGAGTTTACTAATATTGTCAAAATGAAGAGCGTGAAGAGTTTGAGAAAAGATTCTAAACCTTGATTTATTACTATGATGAAAGTGTTTCGTTTTGGATAGTCCAAAGTGTCTCCAATTAACACACTAAAAAGGTTCTTCCATCAGGTTCAATTTGACTTCCCTACATTGATTGCATCATACTTGGTTTTTTCTTTATCTCTTATTTCTTTGGTGAACGTAAGATTCCTATGCTGAATTTAGCACAACAGATTTGAACCTCCAACCTTGCAGGAGGAGTTCAAGCAATGTTCATGACCACAAGTCTAATAATCTCACGGAAAGTATGACAATATAGTTAAGTCTTTAAGACTAGCACCAATTTGCGAGTATGGCTGGCTTAGTTGATGCGAAAGAATTTCTTCATAAGTCTAGCAGAGTAAATATGCAAGTAACGGTTTTAAAGAGTAAGAAGCCTTACAACTGGTCAGGATTGAAGAGTAGAATTATTATGTTGCGTGGTCTGAGATATTGCACACTTCCATGCTTTCTTTTGGCACCCCCCCTCCCCCAAAATCTCGTCCCAACTTTTTTTAACTTTTGATTTTTTCTGGTTTTTATTTCCTTTTTTTGGTTTGCCCTGGACCTTCGCATGGCATTGCTTCGTTCTTCCATTCTTCCCTATGGGAGCAGTTTCTTGTTGCAAAATAAAAATGTCAACAAAGAAAAAGAAAAACACTCGATCATTATCTTCATCTTTTTGTTAGAACTTAAACTCTATCTTTTTAATTGTTATATATATGGTTATTAAATATTCTTAAATCATACACAAGTATTACAATTAATTAAATTTTTTGTAAATTTTTTAACCTTGGTTCCCTAGTCATCATTCAACTGTAGATACTGTTAGTGCATATATGTAGTCCTTTTTTTTTAGCTTTTATTGAGGAAACAATCTATTTGTCTTTGCCTACCTTCTTTGGTGTAACCTTTTTTATTTGGTTCCATAATGGTAAATTTTTTGTAGTCTTCTTGTGTGAGGCGACCTAAATTTATTCTGTGCACCGGTGGAAATCCCTCTGCCCAACTTCCAACATATTCTGGCCAAAATACCACGTCCAGGTAAATTGCGCTGATTATATTTATTTTAATGTCCAGTTCAATATTTACATACGTTTCCCTTCATTTTACCTTTTCCCTTTTAACAGTGGCCTCTCCGTTCCTAATGTTTGGAGAAATTTATCTTCATGGATGCCTCGCAGAGAAACGGTCACTGAGGTATTTTATTCCCTTAAAATAGTTAAATTACTTTATACACGTATGATTTGGCTTTTGATGTAGAAGAGAGTTGGAATGGGGAAGTGGATAGAACAGGGAAACACGAGTTAGCACCAATACAGAGTCTGGTTATTAACACAATCATTCAAAAGTAAACATGCCGAGTAGTTCACTTGTGCTAGAAGGAAACTGGCACTGTGGTTAGGTTGATCATTAGAACTTTTTATTAGGGTGATTACTTATTAGTTATCTTTCTGTTATAACTTGCTGAGTTAGTCTGTTAGGAGTTAGCAAGAGAGCGTAAATGAAGATTGAAGACAGGAGGGCAGTGTAAGCTTCTTGGGTTGCTTGTGGAACCTTCATTGTAACTGTGAACAGATCAATTAGATCTCTCTTGATGTTAAGAACATCCAAAAGAGGCTCCTTTCGATAAACTTTTGGTTTTTGGTTTTTGAAAATTAAGCTTGTGTATATTACTTACTTCCATTCATTGGGTTTATTTGTTTGTTACCTACTTTCTTAAAGTGTTTTAAAGAACCAAGCTTAAGTTTTCAATTTTGATGCTACTGTGATTGGAAATTTGACATGATACAGCCACAACAACAAGACAACAGATTTCCTGGACGTGGAAGAACGCTTGGTTCCACTCAAAACCAAAGTGCTCCTGCTGGTGATTCAGAGTTTAACTTGCAAACTAGGTTATTGGATAGGAGCTCTGCAGATCGTCAGTCATCTGATGGAAGGTAGTAACTATTAAGATTTTGGAAAGTTACAACAATTAACCACAAACATTTAGTTTAATCAAATTGCACCCAAGCTAAAGTGTTGCAATCTTAACCTTAAACTTGAAGAAGTGTTGCAACTTTCCCTTCAGTTTTGTTTTTGTATTATTGAAATTAGGAAGGTTTTTACATTGCCTTTTGTTAAGATTAATGGGTGAATTAGCTGAAATTGAATAGAGGATAGATGTTGCAACATTTAAGTATGTCTAGGGTCTAATTTGATGAAATTAAAAGTTTAGGGGTAATAACCTTTTTTTTCTTGACATATAATTTTTTTTTCCTTTTACATTTGTACTATGATGTATACATCGGCCTGAGAGATGTATAATCTGAATCCTAAAGTGTATTTAAAAACAATTTGATGATATGCTTGTTAACTTTGTGCTATCATAAACACTGTCTATTATGATGTATTTGACTTTGAAATTGGTCCAAGTGAAAGTTATGCATGCAGAATGTGAGCAATGAAAAATGCCCATGTCGGTATTTCAAGTCTATACAAATTCATTAGTATGGAAAACTGGAGATTTATGTGTTTTCCCTTCCCAGGAAACAAATTATATTATGGGTCTGTTCACCGGCGGATTTAGCATAGTCCCAGGGGCTTGAGTCCCCCTCAACTTTATTGTCTTTATATAATATGTATAAAGAAAACTATTTAATTATTAATATTTATCATTAGCTTAGTGGTTATTCTGACTATCGTCTCCCTACCCACCCAGGTTCAAATCCTACCTATGTAATTTATTTTCCATATTTTTCTTTTAGCCCCCTGTCAATATATTTTCTAGATCTGTTTGAGAGTGCTTTGAAAGGCTTGCAGATATTAAAGGAAACTAAATAAATTATGGAAATATACAAGTATTTCCCTTATGAATGTTTGGTAATTTTTTTGGCATAAAACATACCAAGTGCTTCATCTAAAAAAAAAGAACACTTTTAAGAAGTGCTTTGAACTCTTCAAGAAGCATTTTATAAGTGTGAACACAAAAATCAGTACTGTATTTAGTGCAATGCTTGATTTTCTTACCCCAATATCTTATAGGGTTCTATGTGATGATTTTGTTAGGCAAAACGATAGCGCAGTAGTGGATCGGGCAACCCCAATGCAAAACCAGGTTTGCTTCATCTTTCTTCATAATTTGCTCTTTCCAGAGTTTCTTTTGGGTTAATTGTGTATTTGTTGCAGAGATCAGTTGCCTCTGATGCAGAGATTCAAAAATTAGTATCAATGGGTTTTGAAAAGGTAACTCTTACTCCATGTCATTGAAATAATCCGTTTTCGTTACTATTTTAAAATATCTGTGAACTATGTGACTATATGGACTTGTAAGGGTACCACCTAACAAGGAAACACTCAACAACCCATTGCAAATTCAAGAGCATGGAAAATATATGGGATATGTTGTAATATTACAGGAAAAGTGACAAGATGACCCAGCCTTTTGAGAGGTCTAGTCTCTTTCAAAATTTTCAAAGGAAATTCCACAAAATTTTTCACAGCTCTGCCCCCTCTCAGCTCATTCCCTCTATTTATAACTAAAATCTCTAACAAACTTACTATCTAATTATTTGATAATCCCCTTCTAATATTCTATATTAATGTTTGACCAACGATCCTCCCATATCCCTAAACAGGGATGTGTTAGAACACCAAATAGTGCTTTCTACTAACTTTGATTACGTTTGCCCAAAAGATAATAGAACAACGTACAGCCCGTTCACTAGCAAACCACGATCCTTCACAAAAGGTTTCACAAAAAATTAAAATAACACTCACACAACTATTCAGCCAAAAACAACATAACATCAAAACACCACAAAACAGATTATTTATAACCCCAGACCCCCGCGAGGTAGCAACGGTCTTCTGCCATTCCTTCCGCCTTCCTCCAGAGGGAGCAGCCCACCCTTTACACGATAAAACTTGTACCCCCTCTGTGCTGCCTGCTCCCTTTTTATTCCCACTACTAACTAACTTGTGGTCCCCCCTGATTGGGACTGGTCCCCAGTCTCCTTGCTTTCCTCATTGCTTCCACGTGTCCCCGTATTACTGTCCTTCTTCCTTCAGTTATAGGTGAATAAAATTGGAGGTCTAGCAAGATGTCACATTATTCTCATTTCGTACTTGCGTGTTCTATAATCTTTATGATAGCATTATTTTAGTATAGTTATAAAGAGGCAAGGCTTTGAAGGTTCGCATTGAGGTTAGTAGCCTTTTGACCTAATCGATCCATCTTTGTTTCCTTGGCATGTAATCTGTACAATACCTTAATTATTAGTATATGTTTGGATTAACTTTCTAAGTGCTTAAAATAGTGTTTATGAGTGCAAAGAAAGTGTTTGTAAACACTTAGAAAGTCAATCCTAATGCAAGCTTAGTATAATTCTTGGGAGGTAAAGCTTTCATACTTTGGATGTTTTCCACCCAGCATTCACTCTTACCTTAGCCTTTTCAACCTCCAGAACTCTTTGTTAGGTGTTTGTTAATTTCAATTGGATAGCCTCCAACTTCCTAGTCTTGAAAGGCTATTACAATTAACAACTCAATAACTTCTAAGAATCTTTGTTTCTAAAAGTTATGAATGCACTTTGTATCCTGACAGATGGTTAACACGACCTTATACTTTAAGGGAAAAAAAAAAAGACATGTAAAACATAGCCAGAATATGCTATGATAGTGACAACATTTGACTTGAAATATTTTGAAACGTTTACAGACCCAAGTAGAAGTTGCGCTGGCAGCCGCTGACGGGGACATTAATATAGCAGTTGAAATCCTTATGAGCCAAAAGGTTTGTCTTCTAGGACAAAGTGTAAATTCATGAATAGTTACTGATTTGGTTTGTACTTTACTCACTCACCATGGCAACTAATGATTTTCTGCAGGATTAGTTGAAAATAGCAACCAAGTAATTCAGCTTATGCCATAGATTTTTTAGTGGCTATGGGATTTTCTTCACTTATTTTTGGCTGTAGTTTTCATCTTGCATTGTATATTCCTAGGAACCCTTTTAGGCTTTTAGGAGATATGTGGTCAAATCATGAAAATGTGAATGCAACTTTATCAGTAGGGAAGGTTGATTGAAATGTAATTAGCTAGTTAATACTGTTTTTAGGTTCTGCTTTGGCTGTCTTTTCCTAGAAGGATAATATGTCGATGACATAGAAGAGTGTTTAGTGGATGTTTAGGATTGATTTTAAAATTGTAATGGCTAAAATCACTTGAAATATGCCTTCAATCATAAAAAATTAAGTTAATATTTACACTTTTAATATAATTTTCATTTCATCAAAATTGGTTTCGAATCATTAGGAACTTCATTACGATTTTTATGAATCTAATCATTTTAGAATTGTCACTCTCCCTTTCAAACCCTCTTCTCTTAGCTCAAAAGAAGGTGTGACGTCAGTAAGTATCGTGAGAGTCAAAGAAGGTATGACATCAGCAAATACCGCTATACTCTCACAATACTTATTGACAACTTACTAGGCTACTAATTCTTATTTAGAATCAAATCAAGAAAAGCATGCATAGTATTTATATACACACACTTGTCACAATTGTAACCCAAGACAATCTCATAGCCTAAATTTAATAAACAAAAGACATATACATTAAGAAACTTAAAGATGGGACGAAAAACTGGCAATAATAGATTAGACTCGAGATTTGTAATTTCTATTAGGAAAGTGGAAAATATTTGAAATAATGAGCTAAAACTTAGCGAGTGACTAATTTAAATAAAACATGTTTGGAAAACAGTATATAAAGAAATCTTAGCAAAACAACTCATATATTTGTAGAACTTTCTTATTACTATAGTACCTGTCTGGCTATGTTGTAACAGCGTACGCTCAGTACTCCCAATGTCTTTGTCGTAGCGGAGTATATCCACACTCTTAATGGCATCATTGTCATGGAGTAAACTCAACACCAAAAATGAAAATCTATCTATGTGTACACATAACTATCTTTGTAGAGATTAAACTATCTCTGGATATCTTGGATATAGAGTAATGTAAATTAAACTTCAAAACTTATAACTTGCACAAATAAATTACTCATGTTGATAGTTCATAAGCTCACAATAGTTCTAAATCATGCTTTGCTTAAACACTTCACTACTAGTAGTTATATTTAAAATGTTTAAGAAAGATCTCATGCTTGAAATATTTTAAGAAATCTCATGCTTTTGATAACTCATCGAAAACAAATAAATCAACTTGTTATTAAGTCTTGCTTTAATAGCCCAAAGCTTGCTTAAATACTTCAACTTGGAATTCATGCTTAAATCAAGTATCTTAAATCATTTTGTCATACATGGAGTTAAGCTAGAACCATCGGGTCTATACAGTTGCCCAATCTTCTCTTGGCTTGAAATAAGAAAATTAAGTTCCCAAGTTAATCCCCTTGCTCCTAAAGCATTCCAAACTTAGCTTAAAAATCACAAAATTATTATTTTAAAAATGGCTCATTTTGGTACAAAACACGTGGGTTGGCACATGCTAGGCAATGGGCAAGTTTCACAAGCACCGACCTTGCGAGGAGTGTCAGACCACGTGCTAACCTTGCAAGCCACGTGTGCACCCACCATGGCTGTCACGTCCCGCCTCGAATGTCATTTCATGCGACCAAATAGAGGCATGTCGCCTAGACACCTAATATGTATCACATCGCATGATAAATGTTGAACGTCTAGTAAGCAGAATACCTTCTTAAATCAATCTCAACGCAAAGCTTCAACTTTAAACTCAAGAGACTTTAACAACACATTTCAAAGGAAAATAACTTAAACAACCAACTTAACTCACTTAACTTAGCTTTACTTAAGTTCTTTAACTACTAAGAAATAAGCACAAAACAATGTTAGCAGAATAAACACAAGTTCTTCTCTTCATTAAGTTGACACTTTACGCCAAGTACAAACAGAATTCATGCTTTCTTTACAACAAGACTTAAGACACAAACTTTAGTCCTTCTACGCCTAGTACAACTTCTTCAACTCAAACATCTAGCTTGCTCACCTCACCGCAAAGCAACCCACCTTACCTTTCTTTACTTAGCCTCAAAGCCTTGAACTTGGAGAAGTGAAACTTAAAACGTAAGTCAAAGACATAGTGAGTGGGAGTTTAGAAATACCTTTTGGGGGATATACTATAGTCACATGAATTCATTTTTATTTTCATAAACACAATCTCTCAATGCCTTAGTTCATAAATCACAGAAATCACACATTAGCTTCCTCTTATTCCTTTCCACCAAGAACATGAATTGTTCCCTATGCCAAGATTATTGGGATTCACTCTCACTGGCATCTTGCGTTTAGACTACTGTGATGTTCACTCGATCGACATCATCCAAGAATTTTCCTGGTTCATTTCTCGTTGCATAGGTTGTCCACACCGCCTTTACACATTATGTGCACACCACATAATAGCAACTCACTTGATAGGAATAAGGCTAATGGTTTACTCAAACACAAGCATCACAACCATCACATAGAAATCAATAGTTTTCTCTTTTCAAATAACGTCAATATCAACATCAACACAACAATATATAGATATACAGATCATGTTATGCATAACTACAGACTTAGAAAGAATATTTTCAAAACACATATTTTCTTTATGAAAGCCACTCACAAAATACTTTTTTGCTTATAAAGGTCACTCACAAAAATATATACTTCTTTTAATTATAAGGTCACTCACAAAAATATTTTATTCTCTTCTTCTTAGAAAACCTAGTTCACTTCCTCCTCTCGCCTAGCTTATTTAGCAAGCAGCTCAACTCTTAGTACTTCTTCGGCAATTTAACATAATGACAACGCCTTCTTTGATCCTTTCAATCTTATTTATACTAATCCTTTAACCTAATTAGTCACCACTTAAGCCCCTTTTAGCTTGCCACGTCCTACTTACACTTTACACATGTTAACTCAAGATTAGACATTCCCTTGAAATGCTAACTTTGATTCTCTCTTAACTCGGTACACCAAGACACTTAACCTTTTTGCCTCCAGTCTCAGTCGAACTCTGCCACAAGATCCTTCATGTTTCCTCTTTTACCTTCAATCTCGACCGGATTCATCCTTGAGATGGCCCGAGATCTCCTTAGATTTGCTTCTTTACGTTCAATCTCAGTCGAACAAGCAACGAGGTTACCCCGAGATCAACCTTCTGCCTTTAATCTTGCTTGGGATTTCACATGATTGCCCAAGATCCTTACACAAAAGCATTCCATCTTTCCTCTCGCCCCAACAAGATCGAGTTTTACCCCTCTTTTGAGTCACAGGTCTCACAATGACCCTGTTGCATGCCTACTATGTACGCACAAGCCTTATCATATAGCTCTTAACGCGTTTGCAGGCCTTGTCATGTGACACCTTGCCGCGTGCATGCCTAGTTGCATGGCTATGCGATGGGCTTGTCTTGTGTCACTCTTGACACTTCTAAAGGCATTTATCTACGTAAGCCACACACAGTGTTTTGACGCCTTGCCAACGACCCTTCTAATTGCTCAGATTCTTGAACCTCTTATGCAAGTTAAATTTCCAGATTTAACTTAAAAATTTCATAACTAAGAATCTGTTTATTGAATTGAAACTCCCAGTATTCCCTTAGCTGTCTTTAAATCTTTAAAGATTGCTCAATGTTCCTTCGAAAACTAACCTTCTATGGTTTCCTTCAACAATTCTTCCTCAAATTCACTATTTTCGGTAGCCCTCATAAAAAAATAGACTCTCTTAGCTTTCTTTTAAGACCAAAAACACTTAATTTGCATGAGTAAAATAGAAGCTTTCCTCGTCTAAAGTTAAGTTTAAATAAGTTATATTGTATGGCTTTGTTTCAACGCCTCCTGCTTGCTAATACTATGCTAATCCATGACTAGCCATCTGTAAACCACTCAAACGACCAACGATCTTGCCTTAAATACTCACCTTTGGATGTCTAACTTTCAAACTTAGCTTGCCTAAGGTTGTACTTCTTCATGTCTCAATGCCCACAACACATGGTGACATGCTATCTAGGTTGCTTCAACGCTTAGACCAACCTCCTTAAGACCATATAGGTTTGTCATTTGTTTTGGCTTACTGCCTAAGCCATTTGCTTGCTTACAACACACATTTAGATGATTTGTCGTTGCCATCTAGCACACATTACCTTGGTTGCCTAGGACATTCAAATGACCATTCTTGACGCCTTATTCACCCACCACTTTGGTCGCATAGAAGTTATTTTGGTATAACAAGGTTGCATAGTGTCACAATCGTAACTTCTCAACACGATTGTGCGACACTTGTTTAGCTCGATCAACAAGTCAGCCGTTCGAAATTCAGAATTCGCGGACAAACTCGCGGTATGACATAGCCTCCCTTCACTTTCTTGAGAAAATGGTTTTATAAAACGTGAGAGAGAAAATAAATTGTTGAAAACATCATAAAAGTGAGCATTGAAGACTGTCAGTTGCAAAGAGAAAGCTTAGTTTGCAAAGAGTGCGACAAGGCTTGGCGGGGGTGTGACTACTCATGTACCCCCTATAGTACATATTGAGATTTTTGGCCTTGGCAAGCTTGCATATGAAAAAGCCGAAATGTCACATTGTGGCTCGGCGACACGAAAACGAAAGAATTAACCTAGACTACTTTCAAGACATAAAGATAAAGCGATTTGGGGGTATTCGGGCATACGGCCATAGGTAAATAATACTTTGGACAATTATGTCCTTGACATTCTCCCCCACTTAAACGGTTGACGTCCTCGTCAACTAGCGAAGTTGGAGCTCTTCGATCTTCTACGTCCACGCTTCACGGTCTTCGACATGTCCTCCCTTGTTACCTCCACGAGGGGCTTCTTCCGCTTCACCAGGAATTGATGTGTCTCCCTCATGGGCCTTCTACCAGTCCTTACTCTGTCTGCAAGGACTTCCTTGACTTCTCTGTCTCCCTCCAGGTCCAGGTTGACAGATAATCATACGGCGTTGTTGTACCGTTAATTGGAAGTTTGGTCATCCACTCCAACTCAAGAGGGCATCGCTCTCGATCTACCCCCTCCACCATCGGCCTTGAAGCTTCTTCTAGGCACACTCGAGCGATGTCGGCTATCTGTCCCCGTTCCTCTTCAACTCTGTGATCTTGAGGGTTGTCCCCTACATTAGGACCATCAGCAAGCGGCGGCGATACAGAATGCCTCTTACCTTTAATCTCAAACGGACTTCTCTTGATCAGTGAGTTTGTTTGAGCACCATGACCGAATTGGGCTACCTTCAGCAGTTGAACCCAATTCTTTTGTCTTCCATCAACACAATGATGCAGATATTCTTCGAGCACACAGCTGAATTGCTCGGCTTCAACTTTGGGAGTCTTGGTCGTATCGACGACCCCAAGACTTAGCCCCTTGATCATGGCTTGCTTCAAACCATTGAAGATGGCCTGACACTCGAGGTTATCACTCCACTGAGTGTCTTCTTCTCTCAACAACCCACCTTGGTGACACTCCCTCACATGACTCAGCGCGTTTATCTAGCTCTGCACAAAACAACACTTTCCTCCCTTGGCATCGATAAGACTCAGTGGCACCACGGGGAACTCATATGCTTCATGCCTAGTGACACAAGTTGTCTCGAGTCCCTTTGCCTTCGTTGTTCTTACTCGACAGTACCTCGGTCGGATGTTTGACTTCGAGAGATACTTCGCCCCACGTGGACGGTCCACCCGCCTCGTGAGCATGGGGAGTGGATATTTGCACCGAATTGTGAGCTTACTCTGGATACGACGGTCCATACGCTGTTGTGGGCTTCTGTCCTTCTTCTTCAGGGAAAGGACATGGACTCCATACGGAGCTTGTACAGGTCTACTAAATTCTGCATTCAACAACATCTTCGATGGTTTCCGAAGTTTGGCTAACTCCGGCGGCGCCATGCGATAAGCATTCTTCGCATGTGCTTTTGCCTTTGATGGCGACTTACCCCATGGTCGGTTCTCCTTCGCATCGACGAGGACTTGGGCCAACTACTTGGCATCACACCATGGCACTTCTCCAGGACAAACAGAGTGTCTTTAGGGGCTGTCTCCCCCAATTTTCCCAACTCCCCAAGTAGGATCGCCGCAGATGGTGGTTCCTCTTGGGCGGGACTCTTCTCTAATTGCATGGTCGATATCATTTTAAACTCGCTGGGCTGACGAATATCTGCTTGCACTACTGTGGGAAAAGATCCAGTAATCACTAGACATCTTGCTGACAACATTGGTATGACTTGATGTTTAAGAAGGAACTCTATTCTCAGTACTACATCGAAGTCGTCCATCTTTACAACCACAAAGTCTATGGGGCCTTTCCATCCTCCCAACTTTATCGTCGTTCGCTTCACCAGTCCGACGATAGGTAGGACAATGGAATTCACGACCTTCATCCTTCCTGAATCCTTCTCCCAACGGAGCCTTAGACGTTTGGCCTCTGCCTCTGTTATAAAGTTATGAGTTGCACCGGAATCAACCATAGTACTCTTAGTATGTTTTTGGTTAATCCAGGTATCAACATACAGTAAGCCCCCTTTTGTTGGTACATGTCTCTCCCCTGACTTTTTCTGGAGAGATGACATGTATTTTATGGCCCCTATTCGAGTCTTTTCGCCCCCATCTATCTGACCCATTTCGTCCTCAGCTTGATTTGACTTATCATCTGAATTCGCGATTAATGAGGCCTGAAACGCATGAAAGTCGACTTTATTCGGGCATTTTCTTGCCAGATGTGGCTTCCCACATATGAAACAACTGAGGGGACGTTTGGGTGGGCTCCGATTATTCGGCCTTCGCCATGTGTTCTCTGTGTTTGACTGGTGAGATCTGCGGTCTTTACCAGGACATTCGTCTCACTCGACAGCTTTGGGAGAACTCGGACGACTATTCCTGTTCCTTCCAGGTGAGGAACTTTGGTGACGTCTCACATCTTGAGAGTCACTTGTCAGATCGAACAATCGTTCGGCTGCTGCATACGCTGACGTGAGGTTTTGAACCCTTTGTTCATACAACTTGGCCCTTGCCCATGGTTTTAGCCATTCGACAAAACAGAATACTTTGTCTTTCTCTGACATATCGCGAATGTCTAACATCAACCCCGTGAACTGTTTCACGTACTCTCGAATCTTGCTAGTGTGTTTTAGATCGCGCAATTTTCGTCGAGCAAGGATTTCCACATTCTCGGGGAAGAATTGCAAGCAGAGTTCTTTCTTCAGGGCGTCCCAAGTATCTATTGTGCAACGCCCTTCCTGTATGTCCAGGTATCGGGACCTCCACCACAACTTGGCGTCTTCAGACAGATGCATCATTGCCAATGTCACTTTGGCTTCCTCGGTGACGGTGTTTGTAGCCTTGAAGTACTGTTCAAGGTCGAAAATATAATTCTCTAAAGCCTTTGGATCTCTTACCCCACAAAAGGGCTTTGGTTCCGGGATCTTTACTCTGCTAACTGAAATTGCTCCTCCAGCCGGAGCTTGGTTTGCCATTGCTCGCATCGTGAGATTCAGCCTCGCGTTCACGTCTGCGATTTCATTCCTAACGACATCGAGGGTGACTCTAAAATCCTCCGACATGCCGTTTATCATCTCTAATAGTGTCTTTTGAGAGTTATCTAGCTCGTTGACACGTTCTTCCATGTGGGCAGCAAAGCCTGATAAACTGTCTCCACGCTCGTAGTTAACAGTTCTTCCGACGCTTATGTTTGTTTCTAGGATGTCGACTCTTGTCAACAACTCTTGTATCGGTAACCCTTCGACACAGCCAGCTACCGTATCGATTGTATCAGTTTTCTCAGAAATTTCGTCGAGACGAGACTCCAAGTAGCGGATGGAGTCGGGAACTTCGACTAGGTAGAGCATCTGCTCTTTTAGCTCCACTAGTCGGTCTTTCTGGGCCTTGCCCGATGGATTCGTGGACGACATGTTTCGGTTTTATCGTCAATTAGCCGATTTGGCTCTGATACCACTTGTCACAATCGTAACTTCTCAACACGATTGTACGGCACTTGTTTAACTCGATCAACAAGTCAGCCGTTCGAAATTCGAAATCCGCGGACAAACTCGCGGTATGACGTAGCCTCCCTTCACGTTCTTGAGAAAATGGTTTTATAAAACGTGAGAGAGAAAATAAATTGTTGAAAACATCATAAAAGTGAGCATTGAAGACTGTCAGTTACAAATAAAAAGTTTAGTTTGCAAAGAGTGCGACAAGGCTCGGCGGGGGTGCGACTACTCATGTACCCTCTATAGTACATATTGAGATTTTTGGCCTTGGCAAGCTTGCATATGAAAAAGCCGAAATGTCACATTATGGCTCGGCGACACGAAAACGAAAGAATTAACCTAGACTACTTTTAATACATAAAGATAAAGCGATTTGAGGGTATTCGGGCATATGGCCATAGGTAAATAATACCTTGGACAATTATGCCCTTGACACATAGCACTCTTTACATACTTAGCTGATTTTCAATACATCTCCTCTTCTTAGCCGCCTACCCATACATTTCAAAGCCTTGTCAACCCTTGCTTGGTCACTTATCCCTTACTTAAAGACTTTGATCATATTCTTAAGCATTGCAACATATCAACATTTAGGCTATTTAATTCTTATATCTCTTGGCCTTCTTACTTAGCTATTTTTCCCTTCAAACTTTTAACAAATTTTGTATAGCAAGCAGTATAACAATATTAACAAGCAAGGTTCAATAAATTTACTTTAAATAAAGAGATAGCAAGACTAGGGTTTACAAGAGAATCATTTCCAACCCTGCTCAACTTTTATTGTGAATAAATGACAATACAAAATAAATATGTCATTAAAGTAAGAAGAGGAACATAGATTCTTACAAAGAAGTATTGAAAAACGATTAAAAGCTCAGCAAGCATTGGAATGTTACCAAGCCCGAATGTCTAAAGCTTTTGACAAGCATGTAAAGCCCCGATCATTTCAAGTTGGTGATTTAGTGCTTGCAGTAAGAAGACCTATCATCACGACAAGGCATACGAGGAATAAGTTTACACCTAAATAGGACGGACCCTATATTGTCAAAGAAGTTTACACAAATGGTGCGTACAAGATTGTTGATCAAGATGGATTAAAAATTGGCCCAATCAACGACAAGTTTCTCAAGAAATTTTATGCTTAACGTCATTATGTAAAAAAAAAACTATTGAACTACGTTATGACTTGATCCCTATATTATAAAAGGTACATAGGGAAACTTTAAGTTCAGCCCAGTAAAAAAAACTATTGAACTACGTTATGACTTGATCCCTATATTATAAAGGGTACGTAGGCAGCTTAAGGGAAACTTTAAGTTCAGTCCAGTAAAAAAAAAAAAACTTTTGAACTACGTTTTGACTTGATCCCTATATTATAAAGGGTACGTAGGCAGCTTAAGGGAAACTTTAAGTTCAGTCCAGTAAAATAAAAAAATTGAACTACGCTTATGACTTGATCCATATATTATAAAGGGTACATAGGCGACTTAAAGAGATCTAAGTTCAATCGTATAAAGAAAAAAGAAAGAAGAAGGTCCTTGAGCTAAGGCCATAATTAGAGCATCATTTATCATGGATACTCCTAAACAATCCAAATATATATATGAATACCAATTAAATAAAAAAAGGGCAACGACAAATTGTATTAAATATAAGGAAAACGAAAAGTTGAGCGATCAAATAGTAAAAAAAATTATTACAAATTTCTAATTCGAAAGTTAAAATAGCAAAAAAATGAATAAATAAAAGGAGGCGATGAATCAAGGGGTCCATTTAAGGTTCTTAAGCTCTTCTAATGTGTTTTTTAAAGATTCACGGAGTGCCGACAACATTTTTGCATCAACATCTTCAATGATGGGGGCACATTCATGTTTGTCAATTTCCTCGCAAGTCTTTGAAATCTCATGCTGCTTCTGCTTTAGCTCTATCTCATTTTTAGAAATTATGTCAGAAAGTTTGGTGGACTCTGTCCGTACCACTTTTAGTTTTGCTTCTAGTTTAGCCTCTTTGGCGGATAGTCGCGCAAGGCGGCGTTGGACAGTACTTGTCTCCTCCAATATACAGTTCTCATCAAGTCGCAAAGTCTTCACAAAACCTTTCGCCTCCATTAATTGAGCATCCTTAGTTGATTGGAGCAAAATTGAGAAACACATTTGATTATGGTTCTCTACACCTTGGAAGTAACCATCCACAAGTTCTTTTAAAAAGGTAAGGTTGTTGCTGCCACTAATCGCAATTGCAGCAAAGATCTTACGCATTTCTGGTTCAAGACTACTTACTCGATTAAAAGGGGTACGAATGATCTTCTGTCGTAAGCTTTCCCACAAGGTTATGGCAGTTTTTTCGTCGGAGATCAGAAATTAAGTTGTCTGCACAAAGATGAGAAATGTCAGCAGTTGTTCCTCCTACTCGTTGAGGGGACGCCTTGGTCACAAGAGGACAGGTCGACATAGCAGTTACACCTATAGGCGTTTTAGAGTTTTCACTTGCAGAAAGGTTTTCTGGACTCGCCATTGGCTTTGAGGTTCCTTCAATCTTTAAGACATGATCACCTAAAGAAGACTGCAAAATAAGGTTCACAACAAGAAATGAGATTGAGAACAAAAGGGTATATAAAAAAAGAAGAAGAAGAAGAATAAGGGGAGATGAAAAGAAACCATGGGGGAGGTGATGTCAAAAAACTATGCAACGTCGAGAACTTCAATAGGAGGCTTTTCATCATCAATTGATTGTTTGTCAGGCCTTTTGGGTCTCTTCCAATGATGATCATCATTGCTGCTGTGGCTATCTTCAGTATGTGTAGAAGGACGTTTGCCGGTTGTCAATATGAGAAGATCCTTACGCACATTGTTAGCGACACTTCTAGCAGCAAATTTAAATTGTGCAGAAGGGGTCGAAGTAGCTACAAGACATTTTGTACCTTTCTTAGCCTTCTCCACGGGTTGTTCCTCAAGTTTAGAGGAGCATATTTTTTTATTTCCGCTATCAGGATTATGCTCAATTTTCTTAGTGGTTTTGGATTTGATAAGAAGGGGAGTGAGACGATCTATCAAATTTTGCAATCCGTCTTGAAGGTAATCACCGTGTTTTGCAAGCCACCAAGTCTTATAGTGCAACGTAAGATGGTTGCACGGGTGGAGGGTAGGCGCAAGAAGGTATACTTAGGAAAGCGTGCTCTCGCGGACACAAATCATCCAATGATAGCGTACGTTGGCAAGATTAGCTTTGGGAATTTTCTTGCCTAAATCATACGGCACGTCTTGATAAAAACCAAACTGTCGGCCAAAACGACAAGGACTATAAGGTTCAATAACCGTAGAGGATCCATATTGTGAGAATAGAAAACAAAAGCGAATGCTTATAAAGAATGAAGCATTCCAATGAATTAATGTTCCATCATCCGTTAAGAGTTCATCTTTATTTTTTGCTTGAAGACACGCGTGCCATGATACATACTTTTCCATGTGAATATGCGTACGAGCCTCAAGATTAGTATAGTATTTGGCCCCACCTTCACCGGAAAACTCAACCATACGGGGACCCCTAAGACTAGTAGGGGCCTTATAATAGGTGTTGAAGTAAAGGGCAAGCCACCCATGAACATAGTGAATAGGAAAACATGCATTAGAATGACCAAGTGATGAAGTACAATCATGAATCTGGCGTAGGCCGCTATAAATATTGGCTAGAATAGGGATAGCAAGGCTAAAGGTGTCGCCTTCTGCCATAAGGCTAGCAACTTTAAAAACCTCCGGACGAAGGGAATTTTGTTTGTCAGGAAACACAAACACACACAGCTAGCAAGAGAGAAATGCCGCCAGATAGGTTTTATCCTTGTGTTCTTCTGCAACGCCTAAATCAAGGAATAGATTGAGTTCAACTTCTGACCAGTCAGGACGTTTGATGGGAGTTCCATTTGGATTATGTGTTGAGCGGGGACGAGAAGTTTTTTTCGGCTTTCGGGCTGGTGGCTTCGGATATTTTACCTCAGATCGCGTTACCAAGAAAGAGATCCATTCGCTCACATGGATTTGAAAGTGATCCATGCGTTGGGAGGCAATGTGATAATAAGCTGTAAATAAATGCTCACAACTTTTTGGACATGTATCAGGAGATCCTAATAAGTCTTGATAGCAGGGAATGTTTTCTTCATAAAATTTACCTTTAATAGGGAGTCCTCCTAATACCCATAAGTCCCACAAGGAGATGGACATCTCACCAGCCAAGGTGTGAAGGGTGTTCGTTGAAGGACACCATGCCTCGCAAAAAGCCCGAACAATATCGCTATTGCAATCATATGTGTACATGGAAGCCATCACAGCATCGAATAGACGAGCTCTTTTTAGTATTGCCGTATTTCTAGCAACAACAAGCTCTAACCATTCCCAATAATGAGAAAGTAAAATTCTCCATGGACTTTGAGCACAGTGCCCCAACGAATTTTTGAGTCGCTTATCATTCGACGACCCAATGTCGATTTTGGATTTTCATTTGGAACCTTGTTATGGATCGAGGATTCAAGGAACCAAGATGTTAAAGGCGATTTTGGATTTACAGACTTTTCCTTAGACCATTTAGGCAAAAGAATGAAATTGTCTTTGAGTATTTGAGAGTCTGTGATATTCTCGAATGCCCCTTCTCTCACAGGGAGAATGATCCCACTATCCAAGATTGATTTTCATCCTTTAGGATAATCAAACACCTTTTGGTCGAATCAGAATACTCGGTGAAATACACCATGGCAAAAAGTAGAATTCATGCATAAAGGAAGTGAAGGTCACAAAATAAAAATAAAAATAAAAATAAAAAGATAAAATATATAAATAATAATAATGATATATCAAGAATGCCCAATCACTCCTACCAGGCCGGTGGATCTGACGGCAAAACCCCGATCGTCCCCCAGTAGAAGTTGGATCACTAACGGCGGAGTTACTTATACAAATGATTTCGAAAAAAAAATCCTTACCCTTCGAAGATGTGTCTAGAAGTAAAGAGAGGCACAACAACTCTAGTTCCTAAAAAAAATTATTATTAAAAAAAAAGAAAAAAAGAAAAAATAAAAAGAGAAAAGAGAAGTTTTTTTTTTCTCCCGTACATTTGTTATGCTTGATGAAAAAAGAATGATCAAGGTACGAGTCTATTTATAAGGCTAACAAATCTAATTCCTAATAGGATTTGGAAAAGTTTTAATTTTTTTAATAATAAATAAAATTAAAATCCAATTAATTTATGTTATTTTATTTTGGAATAAAATCTTGGATTCCACTTTTGAAATATTCAAACATATTTTAATATTTTAATTTTTAAAATAAAATTAAAATTCAATTATCTTATGTTGTTTTGGAATAAAATATCGAGTTCCACATTTTGAGATAATTAAATATATTTGAATATTTCAAAGTTTAGATTTTATCTCCAAATTAAAATTAAAATTTAGATTTTACCTCTATTTGTTTTATCTCAAGTTTAAATTGTAGCTATAAATCCAACTTTATCCAAGATTGAGATTTCGTATTTATCTTAAAAATAAATTTGGTCATTTTATCCTAATATTAAAATTGATCATTCCAAATTCTTATAAACTAGGGTATGGTAGAAACCTTATTCTTATCTCAAACTAAAATATGATTCCAAAATTTTATCTAAAAAAAAATCAAATCATCATCAAACTCAAATTTTTATCCTCAAATTAAAGCAAATTCTAGATAAAATCTTAAACTTTTAAGGATTGGCCATATCCCGACCCTTATTTCAAATTTAAATCAAACTAAATTCATAGTTTGATTAATTGGATATGTCAAATTGAGCAAAAAAAAAAAAAAAAAAACTCATATTTGGACTTTAAATTTATCTTTTCGAGATTCACCCACTCATATATGCATAAATCTAGAAATGGGCATTTGTTGAATAAGAAATTTTGGAATCAATTAAAAATTGTCACATCATTTACTAAAATAATTGTATTTGGGATTAACTAAAAATTGACATGTGTCTCAAATTAAATTTAAAGACAAATTGGACTAGATGTCGCGTGTCTTTATCAGGCCAATTGGATCAAATTAATTATTTTGGTTCAATTAAATATTATTTACTTTGCTAAAATTTAATTGAGCAAAAAAAAATAAGCTTAATTGAGTCCAAAATTAAATATGACTCAAATGCATGTGATTGAGCCCATGGCTATGGTCCATAGACCAGACTAGCCTAAGTCCATAAAAGCCCACCAGGAAACTCTAAGTTATCTTTTGAAGGGGTTGAAAATTTTTCACTCCACAAAATCTAGAGAGAATTCTCCCAAGAACTACTGAAGTCGATCACCCTTCTTTGAAGATACAAACTTTCTTCCAACACTCCAATTTCAAGAACACTTTCGAAGATTGAAACTCGTTTGAAGATACAGTCTTTCTTCCAAGACTCCAATTTCAAGAATTCGAAGATTGAAGCTCCTTTGAATATCTAAGCTTTCTTCGAAGTCTTCAATTTCAAGAACGAAGATTGAAGCTTCTTCGAAGATACAAGTTTTCTTCCAAGACTCCAACTTCAAGAACATCACGTGCTTCGCTTCCTCAAATCAAGCGTAAGCATCCAGCCGAGAGAATCAAAGGATCAAACAAGCATTCAAGCGAGAGAATCAGAGGATCAAATATCAAATTCTAGAGATCGAACCAGATGACATCGAATCAACATAAATACAACATCAACGCATTCAACCCCACGAACCAAGTTTCTTAAAAAAAGCTTTTAAACTAATCTAAGTTTTTAAAATTGTTTTACTTATTAATTTTGTAATTAAAAAAAATATCTTTAATCGTCTATAATTATTTAAGAAAATTTATTATCTTTCCAAATGTGCTTAAAAAGCTACATAAATGAATTGAACTTATTAAACACCGATAAAATAGAAAATATAAGAGAATATTATAAAGTCTATCGTCTTACCAAACAATTAGAATTGGAATTTAGGACTCACATTTGAACTTAGGTATTTCAAAATTTATATCCTAACTTCTTCTTTTATGTAGATAATTAGAGCTATACTTCAGTAAAAAAAATAAAAAAAATGTTATAATGAATATTTTAATTTCAAAGTTTTAAACACATTTGTTTTAGCCTTTGATTTTCAACGTCACTCAAATTTGATCAAGAAAAAAAAGTCTTCTTAATCTTTGGATCAAATGAATTTTATATACACTTTTAAAAAATATTTGGGACAGATTTTTGAATATATCCAATCCTCCCATCATTACCACTCTTTGAATCATGAACCGATGATCCTTTAAAATTTCATAATTTTTATTTATTTTTTTCTAATAATATATATATTTTAATCCAACCATTAGAGCAAGAGAATTCAAACACTCAAATGATACACATAAATGGAAAGTATACGAACCATTTTTAGTAAAATGTGTAATTTAAGTTTACAAAAATGACAACTCAAATACCAAAAAGAGAATTATAAGTACCATAAACTGCAAAAATCAATCCACATATCAAAATGGAAGAATCCAAAACTTTTTGGCTTAAGCATAGAGAAGAACCCATTAACATAAGATGGAAAATGGCAGGTAAAACAAATGAGATTAAAGCACATATTGTACTACCCACAAGGGATGCAAAAACACCAAAACCTGGAACAAACGAAGCCAAGATTGCCAATACAAGCACGATGACCGCCCGACTCATGTATGTTGCTGCCTGCGCTCGTTTTCCTAAAAATATAACATCGTTGTCTTCAATCTTCTCGAACCAGTTGCTTTGTGCCAACTTACCCTCCACAATCTCGTTAATTGGATGCAACATTATGGGGAATGTGAAAATTAGACCCACACACAATCCAACCTGAAAGAACATTTAAAATTCTAGTCAGAAAATCCGCTCTATGTTTCTCCAACGTCATATAGATGTAATTCAAGTAAAGAGATACATATCAGAATTCTAAAATCCATGCTTTTTAGTTTTTAGAGTAGCTGATGGCATCAGAAAGATTCTGATGAACAATTTTGAATGTTCATTAATTTGTTTGTGAAAAAAATGGTTGTGTTGAAGTCCAGTAAATAATTCAACTGTCGAGCAGAAAGGCGTAAATGCACGATATTCCCGTCGGTCATTCACAATACCTCAAATCAAAGAAACTAATCCACCCATTAAAAATGAAAATAAAAGAGATAAATTCAGTCAGTGGCACATGCATAAGAGACAAGGACAACTACATGAAAATGACAATACATGCCCATCTTGCAACGAGTAACATGTGAAGTGACATAATGACAAAGCTACAACCGAGCTAGCTAATGATTTATAATTTACTACCTAGAGGATCTTGTCATAAGTTTAAATTAATCATCAAAGACGTGAATGAGTACAAGACCAAAAATGGGCTTCCTCTTGTCTAATTCTGAAACCTCATCTAGAGGATGGTATGATGGAAAGTGAACGAGAAGTTATCTAAATACTACCAAGGAAGAAGAATAAAATCCAAGAAATTAGTTGCCCATCCGTAATTGATGATTACCTGAACTGCTTTTGTTGACCAAGTATTGGGGAGATTCAAAGTGATAATATCTCTGGTATCATCACCATAAGCCATGTATCCAGAGAATCCAAATAAAATGTACACAATGGTTATTCCAACAAGAGCCTGACCAAGAACTTTTGGGAATGCAGCCTTGTCTTTCATAGAGGACTGCAAAGCTAATGTCATGCCAAATCCTTCAAAACAGAACACTGCCATCCCTCCGGCAAATGGCAAACCTCGCAAATTCGATGTAATTGCTGTTCTTTCATTAAAAGAAATTCCACCAGCTATGGCTTTTTGTATATCTTCCTTCACCACTATTCCCATTGCTATTGCATTACAAATATCGGCAAAGATACTGAAGGGTGCTAAAGCAGCTAGACTTCCAATCCATGACAACACAACTTCAACTGCTGCTATCAAAAATATATAGGATGATAATGGGATGCCATGACCTTGGAATACAGATGAAAGGTTTTGACCAATAAACACCAGGTATGCCACCGAGCCTCCGCATTGAGCAAAGAAAATGAGAAACTCCGTAAGGTATCGACCTTTGTTACCCATGCATATGTATCCCAAATCGCCATATGTTTTTGATTCGTTGGATCGTCCTTGTAACGTCAATTTCTCCCTACACTTCACCTTATATGACAAAAAAGATTGAACAGAACTACAGCTTCAGAAAAAAAAGGTTTCCAAAGACATCAACCACAATAATCCAAACATTCAAACTTATTATTTGTTAATTAACAATGTAGAAGAAGAAACGTGGAGTAGAAACACCAAATAAATTCTCTCAGATTAAGAAAACTAATTTTCCAAACAGCCATAGGTCAATAATATACCTTACGTAACCATGAAAGCTTATGAATATTGATCAATTTCATCACCCAAACAGTGGATGATCTTACATAAACGAGGAAACTAAACTGAACTCCAGC
The DNA here is from genome assembly GCF_025177605.1 of Cucumis melo. NCBI lineage: Eukaryota > Viridiplantae > Streptophyta > Magnoliopsida > Cucurbitales > Cucurbitaceae > Cucumis > Cucumis melo. The sequence continues at coordinate 25,182,750 of NC_066864.1, read as the reverse complement.
TTCAAAATAGCATTCCAAGGAATCAAGAACAATAATCCAAACAACAGCATTCAATTTCAATAGTTAACAAGGCAGACAAAAGATACTTAAGAAAAACATATATCAAATCAACATAATAGCTTTCAGAGGAATCAAACACAATAATTCAAACATTTACATTTAACACAGCATTCAAACATTTCAATAGTGAATACGAAGAAAAACAAGCATTTTCGAGGAATCAAACACAGTAATGAATAATTCAAACATTTATGCAAACAACATGATTCCAACTGTTCAATGTTCATAAGTTAACAATGTAGAAAGAAACCGAAGTAGAAGCACCTAAAAAATTCTCTCGAATTCAGAAAAAATAGAATTAGCCAAACAGGCCAACACAGTACTACACCTTACAACAATGACGAAAGGTTTATGAATCCAATTTCATAAACGGAGCATAACAAATGGATCAAACCAAAATAAAGAGGGCTTTATGAATCTGAGTAAAATATAAAGAGAGAGAGAAAAAGAAGAAGAAGAAAAGGAAACGAACCAGAAGGAGCATACAATAGTAGGTAGCTAGGGCGACGAGTAGGACGCCGAAGGATCCGGCAGCATAACCGGCGATTCTGAAAGCAAAAGGCAAGCCTAAGACGCCGGTGCCGACGACGGAGACGATGATGTTTGCAAGAGCTTGAAAAGTGGAAGTGGTTCGTGAAGAAGAATTGAGGAGAGGAATCTCCATAGTATCGGTGGGTAGCTCCATTTTTGGCTAACGATTCCAGAACTAAGAATGGATGAACGAACGAACGATTTTGTTACGTCTCTTTTTTTTTTTTTTTTTTTTTTTTTTTTTTTTTTAATTATATATTATTAATTTTTTTAATTTCAAATAATAACAAAAATAGAAAGTTTAATATGATAAAATATTGTTAGCGATTGTTCTTTGATTTGCCACACCCTTTTATACTTCATATTGTTATGTGCATCTCTAATTTGTTTCTTTATGCTACTCCAGCTCTCCACTATGTTTGCTTCCATGAGTGTATGCTTTTCTTTCCCTCAAAATATGTGAAGTTGGAAATTTGTTTAAGTTATGTTTATTACGGGAAAATTGAATTTCTAATTTCGAGATTGATAGTATGAGTTTGGATGAAGTATACTTTTAATTCCTCAGGCTACGTTTATTTAGTCTATAAAGTTTCAAAAGAGGCATTTTAATTATTAAAGTTTGAGAAATGATTCTAAATAATCAACTTAATCGTTTTATTGAAGAAATAACATAACATTTAATTTTTTGATTTAATAATGGTGAAATGGAAATGATGATGAGCTAGGAAAGTTTAAAGTGACGTTTTTTTCTATCTATAATTTAAAGTAAAAGTTTAATGCCATGTTGTTTTTGTGTTAGGTCAACCAATAGTAAATTTGTTCTGATACCATTTAGAATTATTATATCAAACTTCATAAACTATATAGACTAAAGTGTCTCTTTTAAAATTTAATGGACTAAATTCAACATCATGACCCGAAAATGCATCTTGCCTTATGAATTTTTTGTTAGTTAAAGTGTAACAATTTTGGTGGCTATTATTTATCTCGATCAGATAATTTTAAAACTATGAAATTTATGTTTCAATACAGGAAACTTTCATAAATGTAACAAAATACCAAACTATTTACGGCCCGTGTAACAAAACTCAAAAGTTAGCAATTTTTTAAATATTTCAAGTTTACCCTTCCATCTTTCTTCTCTTCCTCGCGATGAAATCGTTTTTCTACTGCTATTTCTTTCATCGTCTTTCTTCTTTCCTTTTTTCATGTGCGATTTTTTTTCCATCATTTTTCTTATTTTTTAATTCTTTATTTACGTCGTTTATTCTGTTTTCCTTATTTTCTTTTTTTTCCGATTTTTTTTCATAGTCTTTCTACTTTTCCTTTATTTTTCGCTGTGATTTCTTTCCATTATCTTTTTTCTTTTCCTATTTTGTTTTAAGTCATTTACATTTTGTTAACCAAATCTAAACCACTATGTAAAAAAATAGCAAAATCTAACAGATAAGAATCTTGAAAAAAATCATTTAGATTGGAGTAGCCAAATGTAAACGATTGTGTAAAAAAGTAAACGATCGTGTAAAAAAAATAAAATTATTGTGTATAAAGATTCTTGAAAAAAAAAATCATTTAGATTAGAGTAGCCAAATGTAAATGATTCTTTAAAAAAAAGTAAACGATCGTGTAAAAAAAATAAAAGATTGTGTATAAATAATCTTGAAAAAATCATTTAGATTAGAGTAGCAAAATGTAAAAGATTGTTTTAAAAAAGTAAACGATCGTGTAAAACAATAAAATATTGTGTATAAAGAATCTTGAAAAAAAAAATCATTTGGATTAGAGTAATCAAATGTAAACCATCGTGTAAAAAATTATCTTCTAGTGAAAATTATCGTTTCGAAAAAAGATAAAGTCTACCCATTAGTTTATTGATTGCTCACATTGGCATTGATTTTATCGATTGCAATAGCTACTGTAAAGAGAACATTTTATGCTATGAACATTGTGAAGACTCGACTGCATAATCGAATGGGAGATCAATGGATGAATAATTATCTTATAGCTTATGAGGACAATTGTAACTATTAATATATTTTTGACATTTTTTAGTGTGTTTATTATATAGTGTCCCCTTGTATAAAATTTATGGATCTGTCATTGTTCATAAGAATGGGTTTGACGCATGCTCCAACTTTAAGGTTGAAAGTTCGAATATCTATACTAGATTTAGAGAAAATAATAATAACAAATTATGTATCTCATATTAGTTCCATTCATTGTTTGTCAAAGTAGTAGCATTTAAGAATAACGTGGAATCTACAAAATAAATAAATAAATATATTGTTTGATGATATGTTAATGTTAAAATATTATATTAGTTTACGTATTTTTTTAATTTATTTAATTTTAGTACTTGATTTTTCGAACATCTCATTAACACATTTTAATATATACTCCTAATGCTAGTTTATTGTTGAATTTTCTAAAAAAACTTTTTGCTCTTTATTAACATTTTCACTAAAAAATTTGAAAAACATGTTTTAAAATGTCCCTTTAAAATATTTTTAAATAGTTTCAACTTCTTTTTTCTATATTCAAAAATATTATTACTAATAGTTGTAGGTATGTTATTACTTATCATTAACAAAAGTGCACTTTTAAAGCATAGAAAACACTTTCAATGAGACTAAAAGGATACAAAATATACTTTAAACCAAAATAGTCGAATATGTATTTTGGTAGGTAGGTGGAAACTACTTACCTAGATTGATGTCCACAATTTTCAATCCAAAAATCTACTTCCTTAAACAAATAACAACAACGTCCTTTTAAGTCTAAACAACAAACACAGTGTTTACGTTTACACTATATAATTCAAATAACTTAATCAACATATATTAAGAGAATGTTTAAGAACGATAATATTATCCAAAATCAACTAAATCCAATAATTCTCCTTAGTTGATTAGCTCAAGCTAGTAACAAATTACAAACAAGCTAAAACCATGTTAAAAACTGAATTAACATACTTTATTTGAGTTCAAAACAGTTCAACATGATTTCAAACTTACCTAAACGTTAATCTAACATATATAAATTTAAACAAACCAAGTTGAAGATCAACAAAAAAAAAAAATCTTAAATTTATATTTTTTTTTCATTCAATACTTAAAAGCAAACATTTGGTGTACATCTTATAAATTCCATCAATATCCCATCTTTTCGAGTTACAACCATTGCCCAAATTCAAATTAGAAAATAGAGAGGTTGAATAGACAATATCATAAATTCTGAAGGATTAAAAGAGAGAGATAGGAAACAAAGCCACCCATTGACAAACCATCGATGACTTGCTGACTCTGACTTGTTGATATGTTTGCTAGTAACTTCCACCGTTGAAAAATCTCCCTCTTCGTTCGAGTTTGTCGACATTTTTCTATTTACCTGCTGCTGATCTATTCGTCGATAACGAGGTTGAGTGAAAAGGAAGGGAAAGAGTGAGGCAAGGGAGAGGGAAAAGGGTATTAGGTGGAAAGAGAGAGGGAAAAAGGTATCGGTTGGAAGAGAGGAAAAAAAGCTAAAGTTATTTTATAAATTAAGTGAAATATATTGTAAATATAATGATATATTATAAATGTAGATATCCATAACCTACATAGATTACAATTTTCATATAACTCTCATTCAATTCCATATTGTAACATTCATCCCATTAAATTTCATAATGTAACCTATACCATGATATGTCTTATAAATAGAGGAGTGTGGTGCATTTGTAATACACAGCACATTGAGTTCAATTGTTATCTATTTCCTTTCTTCTCTATTCTTCTTTTTCTTGATTATTTATTTTATAACACGTTATTAGCACGAGTCTCTACAATTTTATCATTTGCAAAAGTTTTACAATGTCAAGTCTTGCCAAATTAGAATTTCTAGTTCTTGATATCAATTGTGATAATTATTTATTATGGGTGTTGGATGTTGAAATTTATTTGGATGCCATGAATCTTGGAGAAACAATTAAAGAAGGAAACACGATTTCAAGTCAAGAAAAGGTGAAAACCATGATTTTCCATCGACATCATCTTCATGAGGGACTAAAAATTGAATATCTTACAGTAAAAGATCCATATGAACTATGGTAAAGTTTAAAAGAAAGGTATGATCATAAAAAAAGTGTGATTCTTCCTAAAACTCGATATGATTGAATGCACTTAAAGTTGCAAGATTTTAAATCAGTAAGTGATTAAAATTTCGTATTATTTAAAATTTATTCAAAATTATTGTTATGCAGAGAAAAGTTACTGATGAAGATATGTTAGAGAAAACCTTTTCAACATTTCATGTCTCGAATATGCTCTTACAACAACAATATCGAGAAAGAGGTTTTGTCTTCTTGTGGCTAAACAAAATAATGAGTTATTAATGAAAAACCATGAATCTCGACCAATTGGAGCAATACCATTCCCTGAAGCAAATGTTGTATTTTCAAATAATATTAATGGTCAAGGTTGAGGTCTTGGTCGTAGTCCTGGCCGAGGTTGTGACCGTGGTAGAGAAAGAAGTAATTATACTTTACGCGGTAATAATCATTTAGATTTCAAGAAAATCACAAATGATCATCATAGAAGGAAGACTCCACAAAATAAGAAAATTAAAAGTGGTGAAAATCAATGCTTCCGTTGTAGTATGAATGGTCATTGGACTCTTACTTATTGTACATCCAAGCACTTAGTCGACCTCTATCAAGCCTCATTGAAGGAAAAAGGGAAGAATGTGGAAGTAAACATTGCCTATCAAGATGATTATTTCACCCTTCCAACATGACCCATTTAGATGTGGCGAACTTATTTTAGTTTTTTGAAGAGAAAAATGATGTTAATGAAGGAGTAGCAAATATTCTTTTAATTATGATAATGTCCAAAACTAATATTTGTATTATGTTTTAGTGTTTTTTCTATTTAACATTTACCAGTTTATTTACATTATTTACATTTCAATGTTGGTTTTTTTTCTTTTTACCAAGAGACTTATTGTAATCGTTTTTTTAATGAAGAGTTATGGACAATTCTTATATTTTGGCTGACTCAAAGATGAATAATGAAGACTTTTATTTGGCAGATAGTGCAATTACACACACAATACTTAAAAGTAAAAAAATATTTTTCTACATTGACAATGCTTGAAGGAAATGTCAATACAATATCAGGTTCTACAATCTTGATCGAAGGTTTTGGTAAAACAAACCTTATTTTGCCTAGAGGAACAAAATTCACAATTAGTAATGCTTTGTTATCTATTTAGTCAAAAAGAAACTTACTGAGTTTCAAAGATATACGTCAAAATGGTTATCATGTTGAAACTAACAATAAAAATAATATAGAATATCTTTATATTACATTTATTGTTTCACATGAGAAACGTATATTGGAAAAACTGCCTGCTTTTTCTTCTGGATTATATTATACTCATATACGAGTAATTAAAGCATATGAAAAACCATGAACCTGAAGTTCATGAATTTAAATATGTTTATTGTTTGGCATGATTGATTGAGTCATCCTAGGTCAATAATGATGAGAAGAATTATTGAAAATTTTCATAGACATCCACTAAAGAACCAAAAGATTCTTCAATCCAATGAATTATCATGTATTGCTTGCTCTAAAAAAATTAATTATTAGGCCATCACCAGTAAAAGTGGGAGTTGAGTCACCTACATTTTTTGAACGGATTCATGGTGACATATATGGACCCATCAATCCACCAAGTGAACCATTTAGATACTTCATGGTTTTAATTGACACATATCAAGGAGATGGTCACATGTGTGTTTATTATCAAGTCGAAACCTTGCATTTGCAAGATTACTTGCTCAAATAATCAAATTAAAAGCACATTTTTCTGATTATACAATAAAAAAAACATTCGACTTGATAATATTAGTGAATTTACATCCCAAGCATTTAATAATTATTGCATGTCAATTGGGATAAATATTGAACATCCTGTAACTCATTTTCATAAACAAAATGGTCTGGCATAATTATTTATCAAGTGTTTACAATTGATTGCTAGACCATTAGTTGTGATAGGAAAACTTCCATTATCTATATAGGGTCATGCTATTCTGCATGTAGCGTCACTTATACGCATAAGATCAACATTTTATCATAAGTATTCCCCAGTATAATTAGCTTATAGCCAGGAGCCAAGTATTTATCATTTGTGAATTTTTTGTTATGCAGTATATGTTTCAATTTTCCTACCACAACGTATTAAAATGGGACCTCAAAGAAGGTTAGGAATATATGTCAGATTTGAATCCACATCAATTATTAGATATCTTGAACCCCTGACGGAGATGTATTTACTACACGATTCACTGATTATCATTTTAGTGAGACAATTTTTCCAACATTAGAGGGAGGAATTAAGAAGTTGGAAAATGAAATTGCCTGGAATGTATCGTTATTGTCTCATTTAGATTATCGTACAAAGCAATGTGAACTAGAAGTTCAAAAGATAATTCATTTACAAAGTGTAGCAAACCAAATGCCAGATGCATTTACAGATACTAAGAAAGTAACCAAGTCATATATTCCAGTTGCAAATGTTTTATCTAGAATTGAAATCCCAACTCAGCAAGTTGATACAATTAATGAATCAACATTGCATCAAAAACGTGGTAGACCAATCAGAACGAATTACAAAGATCATTATCTGGATTGAAATAATCAGAATGAATGTGGTACAATCGCTTAAGTGAATATTTATTGAAAGAAGGTTATCAAAATAATCCAATTCGTACATGTGTTTTAATTAAGAAATCACAGTCAGGATTTGCGATTATAGCTTTATATGTTGATGATTTATATATAATTGGAACTCCTAAAGAACTTTCAAAGACAATAGAATATCTTAAAAAGGAATTTGAAATGAAAGGCCCTTAGCAAAACAAAATTTTGCCTTGGCTTGCAAATCGAGCATTTAACCGATGAAATTTTTATTTATCAATCGACATATACAAAAAAGATTTTAAAAAGATTCTACATGGGCAAAGCACACCCATTGAACATTCCAATGGTGGTTTGATCACTAGATGTAAAAAAAGGATATCTTTCGACCTCGAGAAGATAATGAAGAATTACTTGGTCTTGAAGTACTATACCATAGTGCAATAGCTGCACTAATGTATCTTGTTAATAACATGAGACCAGATATAGTATTTTCATTAAATTTATTAGGAAGATATAATTCTTCTTCAGCATAAAGACATTGGAATGAAGTTAAGCATGTACTTCGTTATCTTCGAGGGACAATTGATATGAGTTTGTTTTATTCAAATAAATCAAACTTTGATCTAGTTGGTTATGCAGATGCTGAATATTTATCTGACCCACACAAAGCAAGATCTCAAACAAGTTATCTATTTACATGTGGAGGAACTGTTATATCTTGGCGATCTGTAAAGTAAACCATTACAACCACTTCATCGAATCATGCATAAATTCTTGCAATTCATGAAGCTAGTAGAGAATGTGTATGGTTGAGGTCAATGACTCATCATATTCGAGAAACATGTGGTTTGTCTTTCAGTAATAATTTACCTACAATATTATTTGAAGATAATACCACATGTATAGCACAAATCAAAGGAGGGTATATAAAAGGAGATAGAACAAAATATATCTTAGCAAAACTCTTCTATACACATGACCTTTAAGAAAATAATGACATCAGTGTTTAACAAATTTCTTCAAAAGACAACTTGGCAGACTTATTTATAAATGCATTGCCCACATTAACATTTGAAAAGCTACTGCACAATATTGGAATGCAACGACTCAGAGAACTCAGGTGATATATTCATAAGGGGAGTAGAAATATTGCCCTTAAGGAATAGGAATACTGCACTCTTTTTCCCTTGACTATGATTTTTCTCATTGGGTTTTCCTAGCAAGGTTTTCAGTGAGACAGTTATTAATGTATAAAAATGATTTACTCTTTTTCCTTCTCTAGGATTTTTTCCCATCGAGTTTTTTTCCTAGTAAGGTTTTATCGAGACATTTATTTATATAATATGGATATCTAAAAGGGAGTATTGTAAATAAAATGATATATTATAAATGTATATATCCATACCCTATATAGGTTACAATTTTCATATAACTCTCATTCAATTCCATATTGTAATATTCATCCCATTGAATTCCATAATGTAACTCATACCATGATATATCCTATAAATAGAGAAGTGTGGTACCTTTGTAATACACACCACAATTGAGTTCAGTTGGTCTCTACTTTTCCTCTCTTCTCTATTCTTCTTTATGTTGTTGCATTGTTCTTATTTAGTTTCTTGGTTATTTATTTTATAACAAAATAAATATTTATTATTGTATTATTTATATTTAATGACATTTAAAAAGTGTCATAAATTTATGACATAAATTCTTTAAACCAGAAAAATTCCTCATTTTCCCGCCAAAATTATGTTCTTTTTGACATTTATGACCGTTTTTTCCACAGTTCAACTTCAATTAGGTTATATAAAGTGTCATTGAAACTCATTTTCTCTCAAATACAATTTCAACTTAGAACTTTTTGATCTTCGATCTTCAGGAAGTTGTAGTTGCAAGTCAATTCGAGCTTCAATCTTCTGGAATTCAAGGAAAGTTTGATCTTCCAAGTCTTCAATCTTTCAAAAGATGATAATCTCAATGTTGATAAAAGCTTGCACGTTTTGAGAGCTTTTTAAAATTTGAATCTTCAATTTTTCAGAGCTTTAGTTCTCCCTCCAACCAAAGATCCAAAAATGAATAGAAAGGTCTCTATTTATAGAGAATTTTCATGGGCTTAGGTGGACTTGGGTCCATTTGCTTGTTGGGTTTGAGCTTGGGCTCATTTGCTTATTGAGCTTGGGCCCATTTTCTTGGTGGGCTCGGGCTCAGACCCACTTGTTTAGCGGGCTCGAGCCCATTATTTCTTTGGTCCAATTTTTCATCGAGGGCTTGAATTGGGTTGGATATGAGAAAATTTTGACTACCCAAACCCAATCAAATTATAATCATCAGAATTTTACTGTGATGACGTGACACAATTTAATTGACCAAAATTTCTTATTTAATAACCATCACTATAAAATTGAGACACAACTGGAACTCAGAAATCGAGAAAATATAATAGTAAAATAAATAAAAAATGGAATATAATAAAAATAAATAGTAATAAAGAAAGAATTTAAAGAAAATTTATGAAACTCTCCACTATTTCCCATTATTTTGGAGTTTCAACCAATGTGTGTTCTTCAAAATCCACAAAAAAATCAATTTTTAGAGACTTAAGCAATTTAGAGTAAATTGTATGGTTGATATCTTCAAGACACATGACATAGGAGTTGAATGTAGAGGAGAATGACACATAACATGCAACGACACTAAGCATAATGGATAATTGATATAATGGACATCTATTATAACATTCTTTATGATACTTAACTATTTTTAAATACCTCTAATTTTCATTAACAATGATGTCTCCACCTAACACAAACAAAACTTGTAAACATGGACACTACAATAACTATATCCATATTGTCAACAAACTCAAAAATTTTAAATGATAAAGTAGAAATCAATATTAATTGGAGAAGAAGTGACATGGTAGAAATTTGAATATGTGATTTTCGTCCCTCATACCATGTTAAATCATTCATCCATAAGAAAAACTTAATCTATTAGATAAATATATATTTAATTATATCTATACTTCAACATCTGTCCAAAATATTAGTAGTTAGTTAGATGGTTTTGTCCGTTGCCACTACTTTATGACATTAAAGAAATGAGTTGGCTACTATGGGACTCGAAAACTTAAAGTATTGTGATTCTTTGTTGAAAATAGTACATTAGTCTTTGAGTTTCTTGTATGCATTACCTTTTTAAGGGCTGAAATAAAAAATTGACAACCATTGAAATTTGAAAAGAAAATTGGCTGCTTGTGTCAATATCATGTGAAAGACCAAATCGACCTTTTAAGAACTATATGTACACATGATTCATGAAAGTTCTCTTAATAGTAGATACTCGATACTGAATTTTAGATACTTGATGCAAGATGTTCGACATTATATGCTCTAATACATACTCACTACTAAATACTCAATGTTCAGTCTTTTACGTCTTACCTTCCATATAAGAAGTCTACTTGATTTTTGATGCTCGATGCTTCAATGCTTTATACTCTATGCTCGATGCAAAGGTGTCAATCAAGCTATGCTTTTTAGGGGTGTACATAAGCCGGGTTGAGCCGGGTTGGAGGAAAATTATGGACCAACCCAAAGTATCCAGGTTAGCAAAAAATGAACTCTATCGGTTCAATTCGTAAGGGTCAACCCAACCCAAAAAATTCGGGTTGGGTTGGCAGGTTGTTTTTTTTTTTCATGTCTCCATAATTTATTTAAACAAATTTTCATATTATTTTTCAATATGCAAGGTGAACAAATTATTATTCAAGGTATATATATGTGTGTTATACATTCAAATTTCAAGTATAGAATGTTAATTCAAAATAAGGTTTACTTTTAGGTTTTAGGTATACATATATATATATATATATATATATATATATATATATGTATGTATGTATGTATGTATGTATCTATATATGTATATATAATCGGGTTGGGTCGGGTCAATCCTACCCATAACTTGCACAACCCCGACAACCCGGCTCAACCTTTTTTTCTCCAATTTTCTAACCCAACCCAACCCAATATAAAATTTAACCCAACCCAACCCTCACGGTTTGGGTTAGGTAATCTGGGTTGGTCGGGTTACCGGTTTTTTTTTTAACACTCCTAATGCTTTTTTGGTGATGATATGCATCAAATACACATTTTTTGTTACATAATAAGTTTGTTGCACATGTGTATTGAAGCCACCACCTACAGGATGCAAGGGACATCCAAAAACCAATCTTGAAACAAACATGGATGCTAAATATATAGATATGCTTGACTCGATTTCTTTTACTCTATTATTTTTTCACCCCTATAAGTAATTATTTTACTATATTTGTCAAAAAAAATTTATTTAAAATATTTCTTTTTATGTGTTTTTGAGAATTTGAATTATTATAAGTTTTTTGAAAACGCAATATTAATTAAAATAAAAACCATAAATCTATTACTTGACGGTGAAAAGAGAAAGAAAAAAGAAAAAAGAAGAAGAAGAAAAAGAAACCCTAGTAAAACCCTTATAAATTGGGCGCACTCAAAGCCCTAATTTCATTAACTACTTGATCTTATCTGAGCCGGGACTGAGAAATTGAGGATGGCGGCTCCATGGCTAGTACCCGGAATTCCCTTTCTCTTCCTCTCAAAAATGGCGGAGCCACCCTCCCTTTTCTGCCAAGGCTGCTTTGGAGGCTCTGCCATGGCTGAACAGAGATACCTACAGGGAGTTCTTGGTACTTAGTCCGTCCCATTTCTCTCTTTCTTTTGTTCCAGCAATGACGACTGCCTGCCGTCGGAGCCTCTGTTCAATTTGACTCGGCGATGATGGCTACGCAGGCTTGTACCATAAACATATCCTTCTTTTGGTTTTTCTTCTTTCTTCCGATCTTTCTGTTTTTATCTGTGGTTTAGTGTGCTTGTCCGTAAGGTTTGTTGGAGTTTAAGTTAGATTTTGTTTTCGGATTGTTTAGACAGATCATCTTCTTTAACAAGTCATGATTCCTGTGACTGAACTGTGTAGGATATGAGAGGATGTAGGAATGGTCTTAAGATAGTCGTGGGATATTTCTTCTGAGTTTATCGTTTGTGTAAGATGGCCTAGTTTGCAGCTCATATGCTTCCATTCATCTTTCTTTTATGAACTGCTTTCTAGTTTCTTTCCTTTTTGTTTCCCTTCTTCCATTGCAGTAGTATAGAGATTCTCGCTTCTTTATGTTTAAGTTTTACAGCAAATAAATTTATTGATGTTTATGACATTAGATTTTGAGGTTGTTTCCATTTTTCTTGGCTAACTACAAAAACTACCCGGAACTTTATTATATGTTAACTTCTTTGTTGCTATATTACCTCGAACCAATGTGTTAGACATTGGGACATGAACACTGCCACACTTTTAACTTGTTCTGTGCCCCCAAATTCTTTAATTTTTATCAATCGATCTTATTGTATGGTTAGAATTTTAGTAGTTTTGAAATATTTACAGAAGATCACGACGATCATGATAATACTTTGAATAATGTTCGAAGTTGAGGGCTATTTTTTTTCCTGTATCGTTTTGTAATCTAGCAATTTTCTTTTACCTTTGGTTTTTCTGAAGTAGAACCCGACACATGCAGTTGTTTGGGTTTGGGGTTATGGTGTTTAATACCTTTTACCTTAGAATGTTTATGGGTGACAATCAATTGTGTAAGAGGAAGCTGTCAATTTTCTAGCCATTCATCAGTCTGGATGAAGTTTCTCAGATCATAAATGCAAACAGGTGACAATCACTTCCTCAATCAAAGAAGTAATGGCAGGATATAAAGAGACCCATAAAAAATCTTCAGAAGACGTGGCTGTGCGTATGAGAAGATAGGCTATCATGTTGCTTGATATGGAGCATTAAGAAACATTGTTGAATTGGGACGATCAATCAATCTTTCATTTTCTTCAATGATGATTTACTGGAGGTCTTAACAGATTGGAGTTCGGTTTGTTCATGGATGGAACTAATTTCAAAACGCCCATCGAGTTTGTTCATAGATGGGGCTAAATTCAGAATGCCTGACACGTCGAAGATGGAATTCAGGGCTTGCTCAACTTTAGAAAGAAGTCATTCTTCATTAACTAAACTTGTAGAAGCTAATTGAATTGCATATGCTATCAATATATGACTCCCAAACTTTGTATTTGTAGATTTGACTTATTTGGCTTTGTGCTTGGAGTTTGATGCGTGTTGCTGGCTTTTTAAGATATTGTAATCAAACTATTGTGGAGAAATAGCATAGAGTTGACATTCTTCTGAGTATAAGAAAGGGTTGGCTTAGTGGTTAGTTGAGATGTGCATGGACATATGTGTGAAAAAATAGAAAGGGAAATTTGTACATGAATTAGGAACGTATGACCTCTTTTTGGGGGCTCTTGGTCGAATTTGTGCCCTAAAAAAATAAAAGAATATTGGAAGAATTGAATGAGAAATAAGAAAAAAAAAAACAACAGATATGATGCCATTTAATCGTAAGGTTCCAGCAGAATTTAAAGTAAAAGATGGCCTTGTCTCCCTCCAAGCTTCATCTGCAATGATTTTATCCGAGTGTCTCATTTAGTCATCGATAATACGTAAAACCATCAACCTTAATGCTAAGGCCCCATTAAATTACTTTCAATTCAAAGCATAAAACAAAAGTGTATATTGTCAGTTATCAATTATGACATGGAGTGTATATAAATCATTTAAGATAAGAGGTTCAAAGGATGGAAGACTCGAGCTTCTCCATGCGCCAACACATTCTAGTTGCGACAAACATGATAGAATGAAATAATTCTCATTTTATTGGCAATGAAAGAAAAACATGGTCATGAGTTGTGGATCACATGTAGACATCGCACTAAGTTTTGGATCACACTTAAACTTAGCACTACACTAAAAATGGTGTTGTATGTTGTTTTAAAAATGAAAAAAGAGGGTATCGGATGGACTCTTAACTTGTACGATAAGGAGGGTTTTATTACATGTTTCTAAAACCCTCCAAAGAACCATCCTTCTAATCTTCCTTCTTTATTAGCTATTTTCAAAATTATGGAGCTAGCTTGAGCCCATAAATGATATCAATCTCTGAGAGAGCCAAAAGTGAACCATTCCTGTGGTAACGTCTATAAGTCAAAAGTAAAGGTGTTACCTTCATTCCTTCCTTGGCCAGCCTCAAAATTATGTGCAATAACCGATAATTTTTCAAGTCCAAGAGGTACGTTCCGTGCTTGTAGCAGATCCATTTTCATACTGATTCGTAGCTTCCTCGATAATCCGTCTTCCTGTATTGCAATACAGCCTCATTCATATCAAAAATCCTTGCCAAACCCAATTTGAGCACTAGAAGAAAATCTATGTGCTTCAGTTCATACTCAAAACTGAAATAACTTAGCAAGTGAATTCGACTAGAATTGGTGAAGTTTATAGGTCAATTTTCTTTTCCCAACAAATGTATCAACTTTAGACCAAGCTCTGTCCTGGAATTTTGGAGAAATTGCTAGAATCCATCGATCTTCTCCATCTCTCAGCATCTCCATACTTTCCAGCTGCAGCAAAAATGTTAGACATGAGCACATAATCACCTCCATATGCTCCCTCCATGTTTAATATCCTCTGTGTTACTCTCTCGGCCATTGATACATTACCATGAAAACTACAAGCACCTAAAAGCGTTCTCCAAATAACAACATTGGCAATCTCCTTAGGTATCTCCAAAGCTATTTTTTCAGCTTCTTCTATCCTCCCAGCTCTTCCCAACATGTCAATTAAACTCCCGTAGTGCATGATATCTGGCTTAATCTGATACTCAGCAACCATCTTTTTGAAAAACTCTAAACCTTCCTCAACCAGTCCTCCATGGCTGCAAGCACTTACAATGCTCAAGAACGTGACCCGATTCGGCTCGTGTCCTTCTTTCACCATAATTTCAAAACTCTCCATAGCTTCTTTTCCCATTCCATGCATTGTGAATCCAGAGATTATCGAGGTCCAAGACACCAAATTCTTCCTTTCAGCTGACATTTCTTCGAACACCTTTGATGCACTATTAATACAACCACATTTCGCATAACAATCAATCAATGAATTAGCAACGCGTACGTCAGATACCTTAAACCCTTTCTTCTCTGCGTAAGCATGAACAGATTGACAAATCTTAAGAGCCCCAAGATTCGAAATGGAAGGGAAGATAGTTAAAAGCGTTATTTCAGTAGGCTCCATACCATAATGGGCCACCATTCTCCAAAACAAACCCGCAGCTTCTTCATGCCTATTTAAACGAGTATACCCATCAATTATAGCAGTCCAAGACACAACATTCTGCATCGGCATCTGATCAAAAACTTCCCGAGCGCGTCTAAGCTCACCCAATTTAACCAAACCAGTAATCAACACATTCCAAGTAACAGAGCTTCGGTCAGGCATTTCGTCGAACACCTTCAGAGCATCAAGCAAAAAACCAGAAGAAGCATACATACGTAGAATTGCAGTTTGAACATAAACATGGGAAGGAAAGCCTAGCTTGAAAGTGAGAGCGTGGAGTTGAAACCCAGGTCCGATGAGCTCCAAATCGGCGCAGGAATGGAAAAGGAAGGAATAGGCGAAAGTATCATAGGAGGGGGGAATGCGAGGAAATTGGCGAAGGGGCTGGTAGAGTGGGTAACAGTGGAGTAGTGTGTTGCATAGAAGAATGAAATTGGTGGTGGCATTGAGAAGTAACCCGGAAGCGATGATGAAAGAGCGAATTTGTTGGGCGGCTTTGTGGGTGGTGGCGTATTTAAATACCTGAGAGATTAAGAAGGAGGGAGAGAAGCAGAGAGAGTGAGATGCAGCGGAGGGAGAGAATGATTTGATTTGAAGAAATGAAGAGAAGGAAAGGAATTGAAGATTTTGAAAGGTAGAGGAAGATTGAGAGGAGATGAACTTGCATCCCTTCCACAAGCAATGCATGGCTTTGAAATTGAGAGTGGGTGTAGGACGAACAGATTCAATATCATCAGCCCATATATCAACTTTAATTATTATTGATTAGCCCATATGTCCTTGTGGGCCTTTTTGATCTTGGACCAAATTCACAATCTTGATTAACCATAGACTTCTTGGTTGGTATGGCATTGGTGTGATTTTACCCCATAGTTTTCATATAATTTTTCCTTAAACATTTGAGTTCTTTAACAAAAGAAATTTTGATTTTAATCTACATATCAATTCTTATTGGATAGTAATATAGTGAAAGTCTAAAGAAAAAAGGAAATTGAAAAATAATACTTATTAATAGTGTCTACCAAATACAAATAGCCTATACTTAAAAGTCAAAACAAAAGCTTTAAGTTAGGCAAACTACTTTAATATAATATAAGTGAGCATATCTCAAGGGATATTGTGCTTAAATATATTTATTTATGAAAGATGTGTATAATTGTCACTATCATTTATATAGTTTTAGATATAGGTAACATGTCAACTATGCAATATTATGTCTTTCAGTTGCATTTCTTGCTTCCATCACTATGAGCTAATGGGCAATTTTAATATTGGCTATATGGTTGTTGAGAGTTGAAAGCTAACATGACAATAATAATAATAAATAAATAAATAAATAATGGTACCAAACTTTGGGAGACAACATAGATTTTATCAAACAAATTTCTAAAAAACATTGGATGACAAAAAGGAATATATATTTTCAAACATAACTTAATTAGTTTAAAGATATATACTTTCAAAGAAAATAGAAAGTCAGCAACAAAAAAATTTGAACTAAATAATTACAAATGATATGAAAGAAAAGTATTGATTTAGATAGACAGTAATGCAATTCTTAAATTTTAATTTCATGGTAGTGTGTAATAAGAAGTCTCTTAACTATCTCCCTTTTATGTTAATAAATTTTTAAAATTTTGACATTTAAAAGAAAAATAAATAATTACTCGACATATCTTATTAAACACAAAATTCAATTATTGTTCAAATTAAGTTGTTCGACTTTAAAATTTTATAAATAATGAGACATTCAACAAAAACTAAAAGTTTAGACTTTGTTTGATAATCATTTTATTTTATTTTTTGATTTTTTTAGTTAGAAAATTAAGACTATAAACACCCTTCAAATTTCTTGCTTTATTATCTACTTTTTACAATTTTATTTTGAAAAAGTCAAAAACAGAAAACTAAAAAAAAATAGCATTTAAAAACTTGATTTTGTTTTTTGAAATTTGTCTAAAACAAAAATAAAATGGTTACCAGACGAGGTCTAAAAAATTAAACTTAGCTATCGAACATTTTTCAATTCTAATAGCCTACACAAAATTAAAGTTGAGTAACCTAATAAGAGCATCTTTAGGTGTAAATTTGATTTGTTTAAATCACTTTTGTATGGTGAAGTTTGGTCTTTTATTAACATAATTTAACATTATATTTTACAATCACACTCTTATATTTATATATAAAGAAATAAAGAAATAAATTATGGAGGGGGAGGGGGAGGGGTGTGTTTGGGAATGGAGATTGCTTAAGATAGAATGGGAGTAAGCATAGGCATAAATTTGAATATTTCTTAAGCTTCAAATTACAACATTGAAGAAAAACCGGCCAGGATTGCGCAAAGGCGGTTTATTTCACCTAAAAGTATCAATAAAACTCCAATGCTTTGCTTTTAATGGAAACTTTGAAATTCTTGTTTTTTCCTCCTCTTCCTCCTCCTCCTCCTCCTCCTTCTTCTTTCTCTCTCTCTTTTCCTTATTTTCAACTCTATCATATCAACCTTTCTTTCCCTTCATCCCTTACTTTCTCGATTCGGTTCGGTTCGGTTTAATTTTATCATTTTTTTCTCATTGTTTCTTTACAATAATTTTAGTTAAATTATCTAAAAAGAAAGAAATCTTCCAACTTTAATTTGACTTTTGTTTAAAAAATAATTGAGAAAATCACATTTTTAGTCTCTAAGTATGGATGAATATGTATGTTTGATTAAACAGATTGAAGAATGTAATTTTCTAGATATAAGTTTATAAGAATAGACCTATTTAATTTTTAAAAATGTATCTTTTTAGCCTCAGTTTTTAAAATGGCAATGATTAGGTCCATCCTTCCTATCTATATGCTTCTCATCTCTCCACTACACAAAAACAAAAATAAAATTTATCTTTTTGAAAAAGTAACTTTTAATTTTATTTTTGTATGATGAAGAGATATGAAAGCCATGAATTTATTGTTTTTCTTTTGTTTCCGTTTCGTATTTCTTGGCTTTTACTCTTTTCTATATGAAAGAAAAAAACAAAACTTCTTTTTGGTAATTGTTTTCGAATTCTGTTTTTGGAGAAAAGAGATTGGAAATTTAATTTTGGTTGTATAGAAGTTTTAGTTAATTAAAAGAGTTAATACGTAATTAAAAACCAAAAGATCTGAATTTTTATTAAGTATTTCTTTTGAAGTTGGCATTATTTCACCTGAACTTTCATCATGTGTGTTTTTAAAATGCTGTTGGGGGTGGAAATTGTTTAGAATTTGAATAGAAGTTGAGATATGAAAGGGTGTAATACAACACATGAAATCAAAATTTGAGTCATTACATTGGTTTAGGTTATTCTCTAATCTTCATCTTATAATTTGAAATCTTAAAGAATTTATACTTTAAGGTTAGTTTTGAAATGTTTATGAACGTTGAAGGGTAATAATATTGTAACTTTTGAATGGGTATTTTTGAAATGAAGAGGAAAGTTTGAGGGTATTTATTACAATTAATTAAGCATATTATACACAATATTCGATCAAGGTTAAAAGTGTCACATTTTTTTATAAAACGCATAGCACCGAAAGCCATACTCAAAATTTGGAAATAAAAGATACTTTTTCCTTAATTTTATATTCATTTTGCCACTTTTTCAAAAACAAATAGGTTACTTTAGAGGGATTCTCTCTCTTTCAACGAGCGTTACGAAAAGTTCGATGACGTAGGTTACCTTTTTCGAAGTTTATATACAAAGTATAGAAAGAAAATAAATTTGTGGTGTAAGCACTTTTCTTGTGTTTGAATTTAAATTAAACGACAGATACAGTGAAAAACGTGAATGTGCAGATCGAATCATTCCAGTAACGCTCTCTCATTATAATATGTATTTATTGTTTTTCTTTTGTTTCGATTTCGTATTTATTGGCTTTTACTCTTTTTTATATGAAAGAAGAAAACAAAACTTCTTCTTTTTCTTTTGGTAATTGTTTTCGAATTCGAAAAGAGATTGGAAATATGAAATTGGTTGTTTAGAAGTTTTAGTTAATTTAAAAGGGTAAATATGTAATTAAAAAACAAAATATGTGAAGTTATATTAAATGTTTCTTAAGAATATGATTGAAATTAAATAGTGTTTTTTGTTTTCTTTCGTTCTATAATATTACTATTTCACTTCAAATTACATAAAAACGCATTAACTTCATCACAACTTATCATCACTTCTACTTCACTTTTCCATATTATATATACTTTTACTACAATTTAGAATTAAAATATTCATAAGTTAAATTCTAATTTTATTATTTTTTTTTTAACTTTTCCAACTTTAACTTTCAATTAGTTTTTTAAATTTTAATTTTATAATTAGTTTATATATATATATATCAAACCCTAATTGTTCATACTAAAAAATTCAAAATTCATACCAAACCATAATTGTTAAAAAACGTTGTTGATATAAATTTTTTTATAAAAAAATTTAATCCCCAAGTAAAACAAAAATGGTTTAGAAACCAAATATAGCTAACTTGAAAAATTCATAAACTAAACTTATAATTTAATTGTTTTGATATTATATAGTATCTCAATTGACATTCATTTACATTTTTTTTTTTTAGTTGAGAAGATTGTGTGAGCTTACTCAATTGGTTATAGACTATCCCTTTATGAATGTTTGATTCCATTATTTCATGTAATTAACCAACTAATTAATTACATATTATATATTATTTCATGGATTTCATACTAATATTTTTCTTCCCTTTTTTCTTTTGAGTTCGACACTATATGTTGTTTATCTTTCATGAACTTTTATCGAATCATTGAAATCATAAGAAATCAACAAAAACCAACAAAAAAACAAGAAAAAAGGAACACCATAATTTACCTCTATCATATCATATCATATATTTATTACATTAAAAATACGACATAGTTCTCTAAAAGGAAAGGAAAAAAAAAAAAATTAAAGAGAGAACTCTATACAATGTTATACATTGCCACATATATCAAATTACAATCCACAAATAACCAAACACATTACAAGTTCTCTTCTGATATTCCTTCCCAAAAAAGACTGTTTAACAGAAAAAAAAAATTAGAATCTAAATATAAAAAAAACAATAAAATTAATTAGTTGTTCAAATTTTAATTGTTCATGCAATGCAGCTATATCAACATGAACAATAATTTTCTTCAATATATATGGGAAATGCCAATTTAAAAGAAAGCATTGCCATTGCTGATCTTATCACACACACACAGCTATACTTTCAATTTTCATAGTAATCCCACACATCCAGATCGTAACCGCTGTTGTCTATCGACGACGATACGTCTTGCGTAACGCCGCTCATCATCGACCATGAAGTTTGTTCCATTTTGCACTCCATTGTTGGTGGTGTGGTTAGTGGCATTGTCCCACCAACGGCGGCCAACTGATCGAAGGAAAAGAATCCGTTGTCAGGAACCGACGGTGCATAAGAGACGTTCATTGTGGTTGCAGCAGTAGTTGTCGCCGGGGGCAATGGAAGTGTTGCTGCTGGTTGGTGATAATGATGGCGATCGTTATTTGTACTGTCAGTTGAGATGTACTTTAAGCAATAATCGGATTGTCCGGATGGCCTACACTTGACTTCGAAATCGTCTAATCCTCCGCTGTTGATTGGAATATGAGTAGTAGCGGGAGGATCGATCAAGGGTGGGAGAGAAGAAGAAAAGTCAGAAGTAGTCTGAATCCTTCTTACGGGTGTGGTAGCTGCCATAGTAGGATTTTTGTGAAAAACACGACAAACGACCCAATCGTCCTGGAAATCAAATTCGAATTCATGAGGAGGTGAATTCATCAAATTCCAAAATTTCAATTTAGTAATTAAAGCATTTGAGTGAATGCATGTATTATTAATTGAGCTACATAAATAAATTTTTTCTTCTCCTATATAATTCAGCCAGAAAAGAAAAAGCTTTTTTTAAAAATAAATAAAAAAAAAAAAAGTGGAGAGACCAAAATGAAATGAAGGTCGGAGTAAAATTACCTTAACAGGCCTAGGAAGACGGAGAAAGTGAGCGAACTTAGGTTCGAGTCGAAATTCATGCATGACCCAGTTGGTCTTTTCACCTTTGGGAGCTCTTCCTTTGTAAAAAACGAGGGTTTTCTTCATACCGGCAAGAACAGACTTGCCCTTGAAAATCTCGCGATCTTTTCCGGTCGCCTTCCAGTAACCGGTCTGAGTGGCCCGGTTCGTTCTCATACCGGTCGGATATTTCCGGTCCCGTTGGCAAAAAAAGTACCATTCCTTTTCTCCCATCTTAGCCTTCTCTGCAAAATCATAATCCAACAGAACTTCTGACCATAAATCCAAAAATACCCATTTTGCCCCCTTTTTTATATATATATATTTTCAGATTCCTTTTCCTTTTTCCCTAAACTTTTGTTTTACTATTTTTTCTTTTTAAATCTTAGAACATGAAGAAGAAGGAGAAGAATAAAAGTTTACAATAAACAAACAATATATATATATATATATATATGTATGTGTATGGTATATATATCAAAACTTCGATGTAAAAATGAAATTCAAAGATATAAAAGCACATAATTAAGTGAAAGGAAATAGAACAAGCTAGTTTCAAATTACAGAAATTAAGAAGAATAGAGAAGGAAGAAACATACGAGGCAAATCCCAAGGTTCACACTTGTTCAAGTCGGCTTCACCGATGGCGGTAGCGGTGAAGGCCGCGTCGACAATCTTCTGTGCAAGATAATAAGTGACGATCTCCTCATCCGTGGGGTGGAATCGGAAACCCGGAGGCAAATTGACGGGGGTGATCAGCTGTGGTTCTTCCATGAAAAAAAGAAGAAAAAAAAAGTGGTCGGAAATGTTGTGGTCCGTTGAAGAGAGGGGGGAGAGAATTGATGGAAAACTGGGGGAGAGAGAGAGAGAGAGAGAGAGAGATGAATGAATAAAAGTATATCCAAGGAAGAGAAGGGAGAGTTAAATAATGAAGGTTCCGTGGCCCCCAAGGAAGATTTCAAGGGAAGCTTTGAATTGGGGAATTAGTATGAAATTGGTTTGTTTAATTATTTAAATAATATAATAAAAAATTGAATTTAATTTATGACGTCGTTCTCAGTGTCTTATGATTGGTTTTTTGATTAGCCACAAATTTCTTACCTTAGTGTTGCCATTTACGCGTTAATCTTGTGTATGTAATAGTAACTCTTGCTGGTTTTATTTTTATTTTTTTTCCAATTAATTCTTTAACTCTAATTAAAAAATATATATTAATCATTATTTTATGATGCGCCTTTCCTTCCTTTCCAAATACTTTAGTTCATCAACACATTAATATTCTTTTTTAAAATATATATTGGGAAAAGTTCGATTTTTTTTATTATTATAAAGAATATTTTAATATAAGTGACGGTGGAATAATTTTTTAAACTTGTTGCTTTAATAATTTTAGGCTATAAATTTTCTTGTTTATGATAGATGTTACGTAATATTGATATTTTTTTAATATAAATCGACGAATCTATGATCTTGAAATTAAGTTTTATGCTACGACGACTTTAATATTTTTTTTAGTATTCACTAAAGGTTTTCGAGGTGAGTTTAACGTAATAGTATTGGTATTTAGAAGGAATCGGATATAATCTCACACATAAAAAAATGTTATTTGTACATAAATCCATGTTTGGTAAGTAAATATCATTTTTCATTTAAATTTTTGTTATTGATTTGTATAGAAAAAAGGAAAAAAAAAAAAAGAAAAAAAAAGGAAGAAGAAGAAGAAGCAGAAAAGGTGAAATGAAGAGAGGAGAGAGAAAATTTTGCATTTGTGAAATGTCGTTACGGGGGACCCACCAAAGCTTGAACGAATTTCATTATCTAATAAAAATAAATTGAAAAGAAGAATATATAGAACTATTATTATTATTATTATTATTATTATTATCTTTATCATTATTATTATTATTATTATTATTATTATTATTATTATTATTATTATTATTATTATTATTATTATTATTATTATTATTATTATTATTATTATTATTATTATTATTATTATTATTATTATTATTATTATTATTATTATTATTATTATTATTATTATTATTATTATTATTATTATTATTATTATTATTATTATTATTATTGTATGCGACCATTCCCAACTCTAAACTATAAAGGGAAGAGAGTGAATGAAATCTTAATTCATATTCATTGATGCCATTGTTCATTAATTAACCTTAGGTTTTAGGCTATTTAATTTCTTTTGGTTAAACTAGCACAAATTCTTATACGTCTCAAAATTAAACTTGACTTAATCGATTTACTTAATCTAACATGCTTTATGTTAATAAACATATATATCTTTTAACAACAAAAGAAAAGTAAAAGTTAAAGTTAATGAGTTAGATATTCGATGACCCTTCTTCCTTTCTTAATCTAATTTAATGCAGAATGGATTATATTTTTTGGTTGAAAAAGAAGAAGAAGAAGAAGAAGGAAAAAATGGTATGGACAAAATAGAAAGGTATTAACAATAATATTGTATAGATAAGGAGGGAATTGTACAAACAAAGACCAAGTGAATAGGAAGAAGATTAGGTTGGTCTCGGATTCTCAAACTAAACAAAATTATTAAAATTACTCATAAAGTCAAAAATGAAGAAATATATTCATTTATTCTTTTTATTTTTCTTTCTAAAGGTTTGGTTTCCAAGAAACTTCCTCGAGGATATTGAATATTACATTTATATATGTATTTTCTTAATGATGCTTGGAAAATTCTTAACAGTGTCTGACTGTGAAAGCATATCCATTCCAATTTCTTCTTTTCTAAAAAAAAAAAAAAAAAAGAAAAAGAACAACTTACACCAAAATATCTTAATTTTCAAAAATATCTATAGTTTTTATTGTTTTTTTTTACCACCATGGAAATAATTAAGATATAAAATGTCGACATCAAATTTAGAGAATTTCTGTTTAAAATATTGATAATGAATGATATTAATTTTTTTTATAAAATTTATAAAGATTATAAATTTTAGAAAATATTTATATCAACTAATAGATATTTTGTACTCTTTTTAAACCATTAAAATGTTTATAATTTATATTTTGTATTTACATATATTAATGATATTTAGTCGTTTATGTTTTGTTTCTTAGATTGTTTTAGGATATAATAGAAATATTCATTTCAACTCACCAGAATTGTGAAAATATACAAATAATAGTATTGAGATAATAAAAATTTAATATAACTCTAGACTAGAAAAAAGTAACGTACGATAAAATTATATTTTAATTTGAAACAAAGACTTTAATTTATAAAATGTTTCGAGATTACTATGATAGATATCTAAAAGGTTTTTGAGAGAAGCTTCTAAATATCAATTTGTATTTATCTTTTTTTTTTTTATCTTTCAAATATCAATTAAAATAACATATATAAAACTCCAAATATTACGTGGACGATATAATATATAGATATATCTATCCGTTTTTATTAATGTTATTGATAAATGGTGATAAAATCTATTGAAATATGTTAAAATTTATTAACATTTATCATAGAATATATAAAATTTTGTTACATTTTGTATATATTTTTAACCATTTTATCTTGAATAAAATTAATTTTTTTATTCTTTTGAATAATATCAGGAAAAAAACATCAACATGTATTCCAGCTGTTAAAATTCTAAATGAGAGTTTGTTGTTATAAATAAATAATTAATGTATAGTGTTGATTTAATGAATTGTTTAATATAATGGTATACTATATATGTATCAGCCTACCACCTATAGTAAACAAGTGGTATATTTTTATAACATTAACATGCATCATTCAAATAACAATATACTACATTATTTGAAATCAAAAGAAATTAATTAATTAACCTTACTTGAATTTAAAATAAATGAATTAAATCATGGGGTTTTTTTAAAAAAAAATATTTAAAAAAAGACAAAATATTCACCTATTATAAAAAAAAGCACTAAGTAACAAAAATTTATATTACATTGAAGTATAAATATTTTGTCCATTTTATTACTTTTGATAATTTCTTTTTAAAAAAATCATCTCTTAATTGAAAAGATGAAAAATGAGAATTGTTTGGACAATTTAAGAAACTAAATGAATCCCAAATGTTTAGCTGTCATGTGAGAGTTAGCTTATAAACTCATTGTTGAAATTTTGAAAACCTAAATTGTTAATTTTCAATTTTTAATTTAATTTTCTTTTGTTATTTTTAATTTAACTGATAGTTCAAATTTTAGATTAAAAAAAAAAAGTATGGCTTGTAAGAAAATAAGGTACATTTGATAAAATTAAAAAAAAAAAAAGTTATATCTAACAAAGCTCTACTAAACTTAAAGTCTAATTAATTTTAATTTCCTATTTTATAACTCTTTGTTTTTTAGTTTTTTTCTATTTTTTAAAAATACTTTTTAGAAATTTTGTTAAGAATAAAAAAGATGAATTAAGTTTTACAGATAGATTTCATTATTTCATCATCTTTTTCAATACAACTCTAGGGTTGTAAGGCTTTAACCTACGACTTTTTCAAAATATATATCTATATCTATAGTATCTATATATATAAAAGGATGTAAGTGGAGAAAATTTTAACCCAATTTTATCCTTTTATTATAACATTTTTTAGTCTTGCTTTAGTGGCAATTTTGTCAGTCACATAGATTTAATGTTTGTGATCATTTTCATTATAACTTTTTAATGTTTGCTTTAGTGGTAATAGTTTTTTAAACTTTTCATCTCTTTATTATAACTTTCATAAAACCTAAAAAATTTTCTCTAATTAATTATGTCATTTAAATTTATTCAAACTCATTGCTTATCATTTAAATTTATCCAAACCCATTGCTGAACAACTAATAAAAATTAAGTTGTTCAAGTACCAATTAATGATTTACCTAATCACATTTTCTAGAAAAAAATTATAATATAATAATGATATTTATTTTATTGAATCCTTTGTTTTTATAGTAACAATGCATGCCTATATAGTTGAAATATTCAATTTCACATTTGCATTAAAAGTGTACAATTTCATTTCAAATTATAATTAAAATAAAAAATATATTTTGAAATAGTGTACTATGATATTTCTAAAATTACTATTCACTTTCTGCGAATTACGATGTGATATATAAAAAGAATAAAAATATGAAAATATTGAAATGATTGTTTCAATTTTGTAAAGTTAAGTTAAAATTATAACTTTTTCGGTATTGACTTTCACATGTATACATTATTTATTACTATGGACATATGTATGTTTGTTGCTTTAAATAAAATATAGGCTGTTATCCTAAAATATTATGCATTAATTTGTTGTTTTATTTTGAAGGGAAAAAATAATAAAAGAAAAGAAAGAAAGAAAAAGTGAAGATTACAACTCCACTCAACATTTAGAGAAAAACAGCTATACATTAATATCTAATAATTGACTACATATTCATTCTTATCAAATCAACAAAGTAATTATAATATTTATGGTGTTGTGATGTATTATGGCATTTGCATGTGAAATTTCTCTCAACCTTCCATTCTCAGAAACAACACAATATTATTTTTGTTTCTGTTTTTGTTCATTTCATTATATATTTTTCTTCGAAAGCCGAAAACAAAAAAAAAAGTTCTTCTATGACTTTTTTCATCATCTCCAATCTTTTTAATTTTACCTTTTCTAAAACCAAATTCAACAGCTAGCTATATCTAGCTCATCACAGTTCACAACTTCCCCTTTTTAGAAAAAAGAAAGATTCTTCCAAACACGTTTACGGAAGTTGAAAGGGTCTCAAAGAACCTCGTTTACAAACATTAAATTTGTTATTATAGTCTATGATTTATAATGATTCGTAAACAATAGTAGTTTGTGATTGAGGTAGCGGACTATTTTAATTTGTATTATATAATAGTTTGTATGCTTGGATGTAGACTATTTTAGTATGGTTAAAAAGAGTAAGACACCCCGACAAAAGAAAAATATTAAATTAATATTGTGAAAAACATTAAATACTATTATAAAAAACATTTTTGAATAGTTTTTTAAACTGCACTTAATTGTAAAATTAAATAGGTGCAAGTAACGGGGATCCAAATATAGAGTGAGTTTTGCACCAACTTCAAGTTTGTGGCTCGAATACACCTCTTTATTTACTTATAATTTTTCTAGTATAATCTACAAAAGTTTATCAGTCCGAATCATATGCCTCGTACTCATTAATATGCGCGTATGAGAGCTATATGCTAATAATTGTTTATAAGGTACGAGTTTGGAGATTAATAGCTACATGTAGATTGGTTTTATTTTACATATAAAAGCAAAACTCAAGCAAGAAAAAAAATGGATAGATTGGACAAACTTGAGATTTGTAATTCTTTTTTTTTTTTTTTCACAATTTAAATATTAAGTAGCCAAGCTTTTCCTTGTTTTGATGCATATGTAGAGAAGTGATGTATTTTATTTGGTTAGTTGAATATTGTTGGGAATTGGCTTAGGTTAAGGCTATAACATGCAAGTGGGCCCAAGTTTAAGGAAATCTTGGGAGACAATGTAGGGAAACGAAACAAAATTAAACCACTCAACTCGATAGCCGAGCCAAACACATTATACATGCATAGTAGTGAAATAATCAAGTTGTGGAAGCTCGGTAACCTTAGAGGTGCAATCATCTTGTGATCGTCAGCGTTACACGTAAGTAACTCTAGACAAGAGTTATAGAGAAAAAGCCTCATAAATAGTCTCATTTGAATTAAATAGTTTCTATACTAACTCAGGCAACAAAGTATGTATTTGACTTGCATCACTACACCAACGTGAGTACTTTCACGCAAGCTGGCCCAAACAATAAGTCTGAACCAAAGGAGCAAGTTTATAGAGCACCAAAGGCCTCATATGCAAGTTTCACTCATCAACAATACAATTTTATGATTAAAAACAAAAATAAAAATAAGACATTAAAAAAAAAATAATTCAATGATCAAATCATATAATCAACAACAATTCTAATCAGGTTGATTTCAGCAATGAAGTTGGTCAAGTAAAATGATAACGTATACGTCGATACAAAATTAGGGTTAACGTCATTGTTGAATACATGACAAAAAGAATTAATAATTGAAAGTGAAAATAAGAATATTGTATTTGTGAAATAATGACAAAAATGAAGATAATATATTGAAAGAGAGAGAAAGAGAGAGATGTTGAAACATGAAATTCCATATACATAAACAATGGAGGGTGTGGGGCAGTGGGAGTCACAAAGTCATAAAGTCACAAGCATTTAAGCATATCTTATGGAGTTTATATTCAATCATTTGAAATCAGAAAATGACTTCAAAATGTGGGACTTATTTATATATATATATATATTAATGCTTTGAAGATATGATTTGAAGATATAAATATTAGTTTGTCATTTTGGACATGTAGTTGTTAACTAAGAATTATTTTTTTCTAATTGGTGTTAATATGAGATATTTATCATTCTTTTTCATGTTGAAAAGTTACAAAGATATTAGGTAAAAATTTTTGTTAATTAATGCCTGTATTGTCCAATGAAATTATTGTGCTCTTCCATTACTGGTGGGTTCGTCTTTAGAAATCTATAGATTATTTATTCTGAGTTTTTTTTTTTTTTTTTTTCTAAGAAGACCTTCGTGTTTGAAGCCAATATTTTATTAAAAGAATATATTTTATATAGAAAATAACTTTTTTAATTAAATGCTCATACCCCAAGATATTATTATTAAGGAAAGATTTTGTAAATGAAGATCTTATATTTCCTTTGTCCGTGGAATAGAGCAGGATCTTGGAAACATATATCTTTTTATCTTTATTTGATTTTTTTTACTGCGCTCGAAAACAAACATAGTGACGACACAAAAGTTTGTGAAGCAAGAAAAAGAAGAAGAAATAAGTAAAGACAATTGCTTGGAATAATCCGTTGTGTTCTATGATGAACGTTGATCTCAACGTTACACGAACATTGAAAACTTCATTGTGATGAACAAGTACTAAACCTTAATAAGATGTTTGATTTGACATTAGATTTAGGGGGAGATCTTCGACAACAGTTCCTTAATCTAAAGATGGATTGAAATAAATGATTAAGTGGGAGATTTTTTTTTTTTTTTTTTTTTATCTAAACCATCCTTGAATTATAGTAGTGATAGATTTACCTACAGTAGAATTGTATCACTTAAAGTATAGAGTGAAAATTTGATATTGTAAAACTCTATACTTAAGATCATAAGGTTGCAATTATGATTTATAACTCAAATTAGTAATAAAATCTCTGTTCTCTAGTCAAGGGCCCCCAGACGTAGAGATGATGTGTCATGAAATTGAGTTAATAATGTTTTGTGTTCCTATTGTCTCTACTTACTTGCACCGTTGGCAGTTCCTACTGCATCTTGATTAAATGAGGGATCATCTCAAACTACTGTTGTTGACGCTTTCCTTGTTTTATAATATAAAATTGTTGAAACATATATATATAAACATGATCTATTAAAAATATAAAAAGATGATAAAACTTGATAAATTAAAGCATTATAATTAATTAAATTAACATATAAATTCTCAAAGTTTTAACCTACATAATAAATGTCAAGAATTTCTACGAGTGACGCTTTAACTATGTCAACAAATTTAATGTTCTCGAACATTTTCAAAATATCAAAGAAAGTATATCTTGATGCTTCTCTTTTTGTCACAATTTGAGTAAGATTAAATTATTAGTAAAAAATGCCCTTCAATTTTGTGATATGGGTCAAAAATACCTCTAAACTTTCAATAGTTTAAAAAATATTCTTAAACTTTTGAAAATGGTTCAAGAATATCTTTCCGTTAGTTTTAGATGGAAACGGTTAAAGTTTTGTTTAAAAAATACCACTAAACTATTGGAAAGTTTCATAAATACCCATAAACTTAAAAAAGAAAAACTCTCGTGAATCTATTTTTTATGCTAAATTTCTTAGCACCCAAAATAAAAATAAAAATCTTAAGTTAAAATCATAGTTTAAATTTACATCAATGTTTCTATTGATATTTTCACATTTCTACGAGATTTGATATCGATAGAAGGGATGAATTAGAAAAATCTACTAATCACAAGAAATAAACATCTAAAATGACACTAATATAAATGTAATATCAATAATAGACATGTTAAACTTACTTGAAAATAATAAAATATTTATGTACTAACTTAAATTTATTTTATTTTTCATAAATATTCATTGATTTCGAAATTTCTGTAAAATTAAAACTTTGATATATCCATCAATTACGATATTTTAAATTTTTGTTAAAACATAAAATTCCACAAAATCTCACAAAACTCCAAGATAAAAATTTCTTCTTAAAACATACTAAAACAAATATTAGTCAAATAAAAAAAATCTCATACTAATAGATCTATTAGACTATCGCCTTTAATAGTCAAATACATTTTTTGTTTGACAATTAATTATATGTTAATTAAAACAATAACTATTGAGATTAACTGTGTTCATGATCTGTCACTCTGTGTTAATAATCAGATAAATTTAAGACTGTAGTTTTAACTTAAAATTTAGGTTGGTGAGAAAACTGGTGTAGAATTTAGATCATTTGAGAGTATATATATATATATTTTTTTAATGTTTTTTAAGCTTAAGGGTATTTACGAAACTTTTCGATAGGTGGAGTATTTTTTAAACAAAATTTTTAACGGTTTCCATCCAAAACTACCAGTAAGTGTATTTTTTTGAACCATTTTTTGAAAGTAATTTAGGGATATTTTTTACACAAACTACAAAGTTCAGAAACATTTATGTGATTTAACCTTAGTTTAGGAGGGGCATGAATGAAGTACTGATATCACATTTGAATGAAAGAGATTTTAAAGGACATGAAAGTATGGTTAACAAAAACTTAAAAGAATTGAAAATTACTACTTATACCAACAAAATAAATTTTCGATTAGTACCTATAATTAGTTGAATTGAGTAAGAGATTGCCTATCATCCAAACAAAAATTACATATAATTAAACCTAAAAAGGGGGATGTGTGGGACATGGGAAAAGGTGACAAACTCACAAGCATCAATGTGGATATGATTTTGAGTTCTCAAATTAAATAAAATAATTAATGAGACCCCTAAAAGAAAATAAAAATTAGGAATAATGGGGGAGATATTTCAAAAGAGGGGATGCAAAACAGATACAAAGATATATGACCACCCGCACTCATTAGTCATTAGGCCTCCCTTTTACCCATCTTGTCTTTTATGGCATATCCATTTCAACCATTCCTTTTTGTTTCATTTCTTTTCTCATCTTTTTTATTAACTTCCTTCAAACCTTCCAATATCCCTACCCTTCTAATCATGCTTATTACTCCTAAACCTAATTTCATCCTTTCTTCATCTTTATTAACACATTCTACCAACAAAATTTGATTATTTTATATTATGTCATATTAATCATTATCTTTTAGTGACATTCCATAACAAAATAGTAGCTAGTGGTAGATCCAAAAATTATGTTCACGAAAGACTTCATAGTTAATAAAAATAATCTAAATAAAATATATAAAAAGTGGAACTTGAACCCTAGGTGTAAGGGGGGGCTCGAGCCCCCTGGACCTATACTAATTTTTCTTGTGGTAGCTGTGACAGTTTGATAGTTCTCTTACTGTAAACTAACAAGATTCTGTAAAATTTGTAACGGTATATGAAGGATAAATAAATAAATAAAAACATCTCCTTACTAGTAATAATTTAGACCCTAAATTTTAATTGGCCCGTAAATACTCATTTTCAATCTTTATTTGATCTACTATCCATGTATCTAGATAAGAAGAACAAAATGGAGCATGTACGAGTTTTTCGTGTCAACAAAGCATACACATATAAAAAAGGTAGCTAGCTAGAGCAAGTAAAATCTTCTCCTTTATTTTTAATTAATCTTGGTGGAAATTCAATTTAAAGACATAATAATCTTGAATTTACATTGGTGTTAGAGGTTGAAGTACATATGATTAAAACAAAAGTGAAGGTGATATCTTTCTAAATTAAAGAAGATTAAAAACAATATTCTCTATTGGAACGAATCAAATTCTTTGAATTGAAAACAATAACACAATGCTTTTAAAAAAATGTCATGTCATTGTATTGTAGGTGTGTATATATATATATACACACACATACAAAGATGCTTCATTATTTGACATTAGAGTCCATGTTATACACTTTAGTCATGTGCTTCGAATCTTGGGCCAAACATATAGCTAAGCTTTGGATACGATTTCATTTCATGAATCAAATTAGGTTAAAAGATATATCTTGGCGTAAAAGTAATAATTTAGATCTTAAATTTTAATTGACCCGTAACAATTTAGGTGTATTTGACTTGCATTTTCAGATAGGTTTTTAAGTGTTTGCCAATCCTTCAAAATAGATCTTGAAGTTTATATTTTCAACAATTTTTATCAAAATAATTAAAATAAAAATAAGTTTTCAAAAAAAGAAAAAAGTAGAAAGACTTTGATTATTGAATGAATAAAGAGCGAAATTTCTGGACGAAGAAGAGAATCAAGGATTGAACCCTTTTTTGGGTGCATGCATTACTTGCATCATCTTGGAAATGTCTTCTTGACTTGATAATTTATTAAATAAAAAAGTTAAAAAGTTTATCTATTTGACTAAATAAAAAGACTATTTTTAACGATAAGAAAATGAACCAAAATATTTAGAAAATATAACAAAATTTTATATTCTATCAACGAGAGACATTTATAGACTTTTGTTTTATTTTAAGACTATTGATGTTTCTATTATTGATAGAATATGAAATTCAACGACTAAAGAGCATAACTTACTTACTAGACATTAATAACAAAATAGCAAAATGTTCATATTTTATCAACCAAAAAGCATAACTCAATGAATATCTTAGCTTCTTTTAGATGTGAAGATCTCTCTCTTAAGAACTTAGGATTCCCCTAAGTATATATGACTATCAATGTTGTTAAACTTGGACTCCTCCTAAGCTTGTGAGACTTTCTGATCACTAGATTGTATTTTTTCCTTCTTCGTTTCTTAAATTTTTTTCAGTTATGAACAAATCTTAGGCACCACTCAAGGATGAGAAATTCTTTTTGATAGAATATAATTTGCTTTAGGCTCCCCCTTAAAACTATAAGTCCTACCCATTTTGTTAATTAGACATCTATATATACATGTAAAAATTCATGCATGCATGAAAATCGAAGATTTTACATTAATAGAAAAATCTAAATTGATTCACGAAGTTTAATTGTAATAATTATATAAGTCACACAAAAATAAAAAAGATAACATATCAAAGTTTAAAATTTAAATTGATATAATTTTTAGTTAAAAAAATATTTGTATACGGATGGGGTTACACAATGACCCCACTGTGGCCCTTTTTCACTTCATCATTCCTCTCGTTAGTTTAGAGTTTCTAATTATAAACAACAACGAATTCAAACATTTTGTGAACACTAAGCTAGTAAATAGTGGCTAGGGAATTGAGTGAGAGTTTTTATCACTAAAACTAAGTTCTAATATTAATATTAATATTAATATTAATTGAAGAGCACATGAAGTGATAGTAAATGGGGTTAGAAAAAGAAAGGGAAGAAGAAAAAGAAAGTGGGAAAAGTGTATTTTGGAGGTTTAGGGTTGTGAAAAGTTTTGATTAAAAGGAGAGAATAATTAAAAGAAAACGCGTGGGGACACTGACACCCCCACTTCGCATTCCCAACCGAATTTTTCCCTTTAAATAAACAAATTAAACTCCTCTTTCCAATCTTCTTTTTTCCTCTTCTTCTTTTATATAAATTAATATAATACTTTTTTTTTTCTCTCTCCCAATCCCAGTTTGTTACTATTTTATTAACTCTTACCTTTTCTAAACTCTTCGATCATAAACAAAATTGTAATTATTAATATGTTTTAACAACTGGAGAAGGGAGTAGAAGTGAGATGTGTTTGGAAATAATTAAAAGATTAACAATATACTAATTGTGGAGAATGATTTTAGAATTTAGTTTATTGAAACTGTATGAACTCAAATTGTAAAATAAAAAAAAATATATAGAGATTAAAATGGATGAAAAGTCCAAATATATGTATTAAGATAGCATTTCAACCTTCATTTAATATTGGAACCGCAAAAAGAAAAATAAAAAAAAAGAGGAGAAATTATTTTAGAGATTAGTTGAATATATTATATAAATTT
The DNA here is from genome assembly GCF_025177605.1 of Cucumis melo. Lineage (NCBI taxonomy): Eukaryota > Viridiplantae > Streptophyta > Magnoliopsida > Cucurbitales > Cucurbitaceae > Cucumis > Cucumis melo. The sequence continues at coordinate 25,147,940 of NC_066864.1, read as the reverse complement.
ATAGTATACTTTAACCCTATAATTTAATGGGACACTCTTAATTATTAAATAATTAAAAGGAAAAAAAAAAGAAAAAAAAAAGAAAGAAAAGGTAGTTCACATAAGCTCTAGTTTTCTCTTTCATATTATTATTACAAATAATCTACATATCTATTCTCTTCAACCTTTTTGTACACTCCAATGAAACTTCAAAGCAAATGCCCCACTTTTTCTTAAAGAAAAAAAGGGGAAAATAAAACAAGATATATGACCTATGATGATCACATCACTATTCCATTCATCACTACCTATTAAACCATATCCAAAATGATGGATTATTAGAATCCAAATAGGTTTAGTTATGATCCTAATCTAAATTATTCAAGAATTGGACTAAAAGGATGCCTTGACAACGATTGGTCTGAGGATAAGTGTAAAATTTTGTGACACATGAGAGAAATAACATTGGTCACTTTTGTCACAACGTACTCAAACAAGTTTCAATTTTGTGCTATTGTACTACCTCTATTTATGAGATAGTTTTCTTCATCCCACTGTTCATATCTCATTTTCACAAAATTTTCGTTTAATTTTGTGAGAATCATTAATTAAATTAGGATTTTCTTCGAGAAATTTGTGGTTACATAGTTTTTTGCGACGAAATTATTTTGAGTCTAGTTTTCTTACGAAAATATTTCAATTAAATATTTGACATTTAAAAATAACTTAAACTAAAAATAAATAAATATTAAAAATGATATTTTAACTATTTATTTAGGCACTATGGTAAAAGTTTAATTTAGAACAACTTTGGCATACATTTCCAACCAATAAACAACATTGTATTGATATTAATTTATTTACCTTTACAAGCCATATGTGTTTTGCATATAAATGATTTTAGATGTAACTCCAACTTGATGTGCATTTTTGGTATCTACATGAATATGAAATTACAAGTTGTACAAAATATTATAATATGGTTGCTTTTGATTGGGTCATGCATATACATTTGACAATATATATTATCAATCATCAACTTCTTCTTCTTATTATTTTTTTCTTTTGAGATAAAAGTTAGTTTGAAAAAGGATTCATCAACCAATAATATATGACCCAAATTTTAAGACCAAAACTCAACTAAACAAAATTATGTCATCCAAGTTTGTTATCGATGAAAATGACACTTTTAGTGATATGCATCGAGATTTGGAAAGTTTCATGTCTTATCTTTTAAATTAAAGAAAAAAATAACTAATTTTCAGAAAGTTTATTTACCGTTCGATTTTGTTAAATTCCTTCGCTTTAATCTCAAGTACGAAATAAGATATATATGCTAGAGACTAAAAGACTTCTAAAAAAGGAATTTAGGTAAAACACCTGATGTGTTTGGTAAATCAAATGAAATCTAATTTGAATTATACTATAATATGATAAAGTCAATTTACATATGATTTAAACTCATATAATGTATATATGTTCGATTAGTAAGTTAGAAGTTCAAATTCTCACATAAAAATTATATATATAATATTTGATTTTGGTTAGTAATTTCATCTTTGGAGTTAGTTGGACCAATTTGAATGATTTTCTAGAAAGCCCTCTAGAAATATAATTTTAGGAAAACAAGATTGAAAATCAAATATTAATAATGAATATAAACTATTATAAATTAATTAACAAGCATGTCGTTTTAGGTTAAAAATTTGTATAATAATATTATATATGTATGAAACAAAACAAAAAAATTATACTAACTCTTTAATTTTGACATTTTTTATATCAATAAGTACAAATCTTACGTTAGTTGAGTTATATTTATATTGATTTGTTTCATATAATTTATAATATATATTTTAATTAAAAAAAATTGAATTGAGTCTACAAAACTATAAACATATTTGCACGATTTATATCGCACTAATACATGAAAAGATAATGCATATCGTCGATGTAACCCTTTCAACTTAAATAGTTGTAATGAATGATGACAAAATAGACATTGTTAAAAATATAAAGACATGATTGTAAAGATTATTTTTTTCATAGTACCTTTTACCTATAATATATTGAGATTCAAATTTTATGGAAACGTCGATATGACCTTTTTGGAAATTTTGAGAACGAAATTTTTGTAATTAGTTGATGAAACTTCGATTGCAGCTTAGTTAGACTATTATTGGCCATTTTTAATCGTCATTTTTACAAAAAAAAAAAAAACATTGAGCCCATTTTGCTATATTTATAAATAAATAAATAAATAAATATTTTTAAAATTAAAAAAAAATAAAAAAAAATCTCAAAATTATGAAATTTCTTAAAGTTGAATGAGAATTGGAGAAAAGAAAAAGAGAAAAATGTATCGAAATTCCATCAAAATCTCGTTTATTTTGTGATATGAATTCACATAAAGGAGACCAAGTGGATGTCAAGGTCAAGGTCAAGGTCAAAGTGGAATATAAATTCCATCACACAAATCAAAATAAAAATAATAGTAAAAAAGTCATTCAAGTTTAGCTGTTTATTCAAAATCTCATGTAAAATAGTATGAAGGGTTATAAAATCAAATACAAAGAAGGGTTGTCATGCAAATGTTTCCTTACTTAGGACGTAAGCAAATATAGAAGTTTCTTTGTCTCATTCTATCAAACTCTTCCTTCCCAACACATTCATTAATTAAAGAGGTTGTTTGTTTGGTGTAAGAGAATGAGAGATTGAAACTTTGGTACATTTAAAGTTTATTGATTAATTACAGAGAATAAAGCAATAATATTATTTTACTAAAATATAGACTCAATTTAATTTTGTGAATAAGAGCTTATTAAAAAGAATGTAATTTACTTGTTTACTTACAATGGTTGATTCATTAGTCAACAATGCCTCAAATACATGTAATTGGATGATATATAAAAACACTAATTAAATTAAGCTAGTAGACAAAGGTTTATTGTTCAATCATTATAATTAATTACTTATTATTTATTTATTTGTTGTATTAGTTTTTATTACTTTTTTTTTTCTTCTTCTTGTATTTTATGTATGTGTATCATCCTGTCTTTATTATAACTAGTAAACAACATATGCTATGCACATGAAAATTACACACAAAAAATTATAATTTTAACTTAACTTTATAAAATTGAAACAATCATTCCAATATTCTCCAAATTTATCATCTTCTTCTCCTATGTCTTTTTGTTTTTCAATGATCAAATGTTGAATTTGATTTGTTTGTACAATTCAAATTTCATTTCTTAACATCTTGAGCTTACACATTGCAAACTTAACCATTTAATCTATATATATCCAAATAAGGTGGAAGCTGATAGAAAGGTTGTTAGGTTGTGTAATAACATATAGCATTATATAATATCAGTTACGTTGTGAAAGTTGGAAAAGTACATTGTGACCCTAATAACATAAAACATTAACTAATATCGGCTATGAAATCAAAGTTTTTTTTTTAATAAGGAGATGAAAAGTTAGCGAAGTCTAATTTCTATCTTGTTGAATGTGAAAATGACTACAAACATTAAATCTATGTAAATGTGAAAATTGCAACTAAAATAAGACTAAAAAAAAGTTATAGTGCTATAAACCACCAAAATCACATTTCTTTTGAAACTATGAAATTATAAATGCGAAATCATAATTTTTTTAAATACATTTTTAGGTAAAAATTAAAAGAAATACTTTAATATTTATTGCTTTACACATCTTATTACTTTTATGTATATATTTTATAAATTCCAACAATATTTACATTGTTTTAACAAAATCAAAGTATAAATTACTCAACCATTTCATTGATAAAATAGCTTTGATAAAAAAAAAATTAAATGAATTAAAAAACAGGAGCAAGATTCCTTTGGTTACATTAAAAAAAAAAAAATTCTTAATATTACATGACTTAAACATAAAGAGTATATTAGACATATGTACATGCCTACCACGAAATTGGTGATTCAAGTTTCCCTAACTCCTGTTGTGTATTAAAAAGAAATCTGTGTGTCTATAAATGAAGGAATATACACACAGATTTCTATATACAAAAAGAATAGGCAACGAAGATGGAAGATTAAGGGAGGAGGAGGAATGTGAATGGATCTGGATAAATTTAAATAACATAATTAATTTGAGAAAAATTTTTAAAATTTTGAGAAAAGTTATAATAAGGAGATGAAAAGTTAATTTTATCTCGTTGAATGTGAAAATGGCAACAAATATTAAATCTATGTGAATGACAAAATTGCCACCAATACAAGACTAAAAGAAGCTATAATGAAGGATAAAATGGGACTAGAAAATTTCTATACTTCCGTTTTTTTATATATACGGTAGATTTGTGTGGGGTAGATTTTGGAGTTAGAAGTTGATCTATGCAAATATAGTTGAAGGGTTTAGGGTTGAATTATCCATATAATCGGCCTATAAGTCAACTAACTGTTTCTTTGAGCTTAAGTTTGAACTATCCATAGACTTGGCCCATAACTCAACTAATTTTTAACTCTTGTCTTCACTTTACTACACAATTTGTAACGTTTATCGGTCTTTAACCTTTGTCTCGTTTTAATTTAGGACATATGTGTTAGCTTTTAACCTTTGTTTTCAATTCGGTAGTTGCGTCCTTCTACTTGTCTATACTCTATTCCATCTTATGTTATGTGTTTGTTCAAAGACAACTCCATGTTAGAGCGAATTCATTTATATTGGAAAAACAAATTTAAGGAAAGTATATGACTCGGTGCTTTTCGGCTTGACAAACAAGAATAAATTAAAGCAAAACATCACGATAAATGTGCAAAACCAACGTATGAAATCTACATTTATACACATTATTTGTTTTAGAAAATATTAGAAATCTATATAGTGTTCTTTATTTGCTCATATGTTTATGATTCAAACTCAACATAAACACATAAAAATTCAATTCAACTAGTAGACATTATGCATCACAAACGACATGGCAAAATTTTCAAAATCAAAGTCTTGAATACTAAAAATCAACGTCTAAAATGTTGATCCTATGAAAATAAAATGTCTAAAATATATAGGCTAAATTATAAAGAATGTCCCACAACTTTACGAAATGTTAAATCCACAGGGTTCCATTTTAGGTAAATTAAATTGCAACTTTCTCCTTCGTATTTGTCGAAAAAGAAAAATTCATGTTACGACAATTTACTTACGTTGAAAAATGATATTTTAGATATTAAGAAAATCGCTATTTACTGCATTAATGTACATTATTTGCAAGGTATTAGAAATTATTTTAAACATCAAAATTGTTTCCTACTCCGTTTTCTATTAAATATAAAAAAATGTATTTATGTTTAAACTATTAAAGGAACTAAACCAAATATAATGGTCATATGTAACCATTTCGTTTTTTTTTTTTTTTTTAATTTTAAAATTGAGTTTATTTTCTTTCTACCTCATAATGAAATGTATTTTTCTTAAATATAATGGTAATCAATTAATTAAGCTCACACTATCTTTTGAACTAAAAAAATGTAAATGGATGTCAATTGAGATACTGTATAATATCAAAATAATTAAATTATAAGTTTAGTTTATGAATTTTTCAAGTTAGCTATATTTGGTTTCTAAACCATTTTTGTTTTACTTGGGGATTAAATTTTTTTTATAAAAAATTTTATATCAACAACGTTTTTTAACAATTATGGTTTAGTATGAATTTTGAATTTTTTAGTATGAACAATTAGGGTTTGATATATATATAAACTAATTATAAAATTATAATTTTAAAAACGAATTGAAAATTAAAGTTGGAAAAGTTAAAAAAACTAAAATTAGAATTTAACTTATGAATATTTTAATTCTAAATTGTAGTAAAAGTATATATAATATGGAAAAGTGAAGTAGAAGTGATGATAAGTTGTGATAAAGTTAATGCGTTTTTATGTAATTTGAAGTGAAATAGTAATATTATAGAACGAAAGAAAACAAAAAACACTATTTAATTTCAATCATATGCTTAAGAAACATTTAATATAACTTCACATATTTTGTTTTTTAATTACATATTTACCCTTTTAAATTAACTAAAACTTCTAAACAACCAATTTCATATTTCCAATCTCTTTTCGAATTCGAAAACAATTACCAAAAGAAAAAGAAGAAGTTTTGTTTTCTTCTTTCATATAAAAAAGAGTAAAAGCCAATAAATACGAAATCGAAACAAAAGAAAAACAATAAATACATATTATAATGAGAGAGCGTTACTGGAATGATTCGATCTGCACATTCACGTTTTTCACTGTATCTGTCGTTTAATTTAAATTCAAACACAAGAAAAGTGCTTACACCACAAATTTATTTTCTTTCTATACTTTGTATATAAACTTCGAAAAAGGTAACCTACGTCATCGAACTTTTCGTAACGCTCGTTGAAAGAGAGAGAATCCCTCTAAAGTAACCTATTTGTTTTTGAAAAAGTGGCAAAATGAATATAAAATTAAGGAAAAAGTATCTTTTATTTCCAAATTTTGAGTATGGCTTTCGGTGCTATGCGTTTTATAACAAAATGTGACACTTTTAACCTTGATCGAATATTGTGTATAATATGCTTAATTAATTGTAATAAATACCCTCAAACTTTCCTCTTCATTTCAAAAATACCCATTCAAAAGTTACAATATTATTACCCTTCAACGTTCATAAACATTTCAAAACTAACCTTAAAGTATAAATTCTTTAAGATTTCAAATTATAAGATGAAGATTAGAGAATAACCTAAACCAATGTAATGACTCAAATTTTGATTTCATGTGTTGTATTACACCCTTTCATATCTCAACTTCTATTCAAATTCTAAACAATTTCCACCCCCAACAGCATTTTAAAAACACTTTTGATGAAAGTTCAGGTGAAATAATGCCAACTTCAAAAGAAATACTTAGTAAAAATACAGATCTTTTGGTTTTTAATTACATATTAACTCTTTTAATTAACTAAAACTTCTAAACAACCAAAATTAAATCTCCAATCTCTTTTCTCCGAAGATAGAATTCGAAAACAATTACCAAAAAGAAGTTTTGTTTTTTTCTTTCATATAGAAAAGAGTAAAAGCCAAGAAATACGAAACGGAAACAAAAGAAAAACAATAAATACATATTATAATTAAAGAGCGTTACTGGAATGATTCGATCTGCACATTTACGTTTTTCACTGTATCTGTCGTTTAATTTAAATTCAAACACAAGAAAAGTGTTTATGCTATAAATTTATTTTCTTTCTATATATAAACTTTGGAAAAGGTAACTTACGTTATCGAATTTTTTGTAACGCTCGTTGAAAAAGAGAGAATCCTTCTAAACAAGCTATTTGTAAAGAAAAAGTGACAAAATAAATATAAATTAAGGAAAAAGTATCTTTTTATTTCCAAATTTTGAGTATGATTTTCGGTGATACGTTTCTTATAAAACACGAGACTTTCGATTATGAATATTGTATATAATTTCCATTTAGTTAATAAATTTAGAAATTTTTTTTATCCTCTCAATTTTCACTAATGTTTCCACCCTTCAACCATTTATGTTAATTTTCTAATAATTAATTTCAAACATTAAATCAAGTATATATAATTAATTAAATTATTTTTCATTATATGTTTTGGTCATGATTAGAACTAATTTAAAAATCACATTACGACTATTTTTAAATAATTAATTAATAAACATAAGACATCAAAGGACCAACCAGAAAACATTAGTTATTGAAAGATAAAAATTCAAAACATAGAAATATAGAGAAGAAACCAAAACTAAACACAAAACAATGGAGAAAAATGCAACGATATTGGAGCAAAAATCATGGATAAAAATTTGACTTTTTGAGATGTAGAAAAAAAAATTAAAATTAAATACTCATACACCATAATTCAGAGATTAAAAATATATTTTTCTCACAAACGGAGAGTACAAATCAAATGATGTAAAACTAGTACTATCAACTTCAATAAATACTAATTATAATGAGAGAGCGTTACTGGAGTGATTCGATCTGCACATTCACGTTCTTCACTGTATCTTTCGTTTAATTTAAATTCAAACTCAAAAAAAGTACTTATGCTATAAATTTATTTTCTTTCTATAATTTGTATATAAACTTTGTAAAAGGTAACCTACGTCATCGAACGGATTGTAACGTTCATTGAAAGAGAGAGACTCCCTCCAAACAAGCTATTTGTAAAGAAAAAGTGACATAATAAATATAAATTAAGGAAAAAGTATCCTTTTATTTTTCAAATTTTAAGTATGACTTTCGATGCCCTACGTTTTATAAAAAAATGTGACACTTTTTAACCTTGATCGAGTATTGTGTATTATAGTTTTGATTTGGTTCATAGATTTTGAATTTTATTTTATTTTTTATTTTTATCCTTCCATTTTCACTAATGTTTACCCTTTCAACCAATTAATTTCAAAGGATTAAATTAAACATATATAATTAAATTAAATTTTATTATGTTTTGATCATGATTATAACTAATTTAAAAATCACATTATAATTATTCCTAAATGATTAATTAATCAACTTAAAGACATCAAGGACCAACACAAAAACATTAGTCATTGAAGGATAAAATTTCGAAATTTCGAAATATAGATAACAAACTAAAACTAAACACAAAACAATGGGAAAAAAAATGCAACATTTTAAAAATAAAAAGCAAAAATCATGAATAAAAATTCAGGAAGTAAAAATCATAAATAAAACTTTTTTACTTTTTGAAACGTAGAAAAAAAATTAAAATTAACTAATAGTAAACTATAACTAAACTTAGTGATTTAAAAATATATTTTTCTCATCAAATTAAGAGGATAACAATCAAATGACATAAGACTACTGTCAACTTTAAATCGAAAGTTTGATTTTCATACCTTACAAATGGTAAAAAAAATGTTTTCCCAAGTCAATTATGCTTAATTGTAACAAATACCCTCAAACTTTCCTCTTCATTTCAAAATTACCCATTCAAAGGTTACAATACAACATTCATAAACATTTAAAAACTAAACATATAAATTCTCTAAAATTTCAAGTAATTAAAGACCAAGATTTAGAACCATTAGAAGATAACCTAAACGAATGTAGTGATTCAATTAAGTAAAATGAATGTTGTTTGTTAGTTTCTTTACATATTAAATGAACCTCAACTTACAACTCCCTTGCAACTTAAATCTAATCCGAATTCATATTGAATTTCATAAAATAGCTTTAGAAAATCTCTCAAATAACTTTATACTTGTATTTTAAATAATTCTATAACATTTTAAATTAAAAGAATAATTTCTAAACTTATATCTTTAAACTATTTTTTTTAATTTCAAGTATTATGTAATAATTCGATAGAAAAATCATACCAAAAATACTTTTAGTACCTATTTTTAAAAGAAAAAAATTGGATACATTTCATCGATCCCGAATGCACTCATCTAGATGATTCCCTAAACAAAAGTAGTGTTTCATAAACTCTTCAAAATATATATAACATTTAAGTAAAAGAAACTTTAACGGATTATTTCATTATGTTTTGCAAATATTGATTTATTAAGCTCAAAAAAGTTGTAAAAATATGGAGATGTGAACCCAATTTGGTACTGTTAGTTAATAAGGTGGAAACCTATGTTAGAAAAAATATTAGTAATTATCATAATAAGAAGCAAAAGTAGGAGGTGACGGAGTAAATTGTGTTATACATGGAAGCTTAGGTTCTTTTTTAACACTTCCATCTCAACATCTAAAAATTTAGGGTGCTCTATCCTAAATTAAAGTGACCAAAATTAAATTAATCTTTATGTAATGGCTCAAATTTATTTTAAAATCTTTATAAAATTAAATGAATTAACTGATATAAGTTAAAGTAATCACACAAACTTGTCATACGTCATTTTCAAACATCAAACTTAATAGAAAGAAAAAAGGTAACTTTGCCACTAAGACAAAAAAAAAAAAAAAAAAAACCACGTCAATTGATTGAAAACACTAAATCTTCAATCGAAGAATCAGATTTCAGATTTCCACATTGCATAGTTGATCAAAGAAGGTAAGCAAATGGTTTGGCAATAAAATAAAATCTAAAGAAGATCAAAGTAGATAGATAGGAGACGGACATAATATAATTACTATCATTACCATCAAATGGAACAGAAGAAGATACATATTTTTACAGAAAGTTTGGTTGAAATGAAGGGATCCATAAAAATAGCTGCGGATATTGTGAGTGGAAAGTAAAAGCCATCCAAATCAAATGATGCTAATTGCTAAAGCTAAATCTAAAGCACAAAACATATTGATTGATGCCTCCACACACTTTCAATTTTTCATGAACTACAAATATGGTTTTTCTCAAATCCACGAGAATACCTTTATTCTCAACATGACATTATTACAACACTCCATTGCATACCATAGCATCCCCTTCATTTCATCACATCCTCCTGTTGTACCCAATTAAAGAAGAAGAAGAAGTTAATTTTTACTGAGTTTCAAAATTTTAATATCTAATCTCAATTTGGAAGATTTGAACCGCCCACTTCTTAATTGACTAAGAGCATTTGTTAAATTGAACCATATTCATATCGGGATAAAGATCTAAAAATTATAAAAACTTGACCATATTTTCTGGCGTGGTGAGTTTGTATTGTGTTTGAGATTATTTCTTTCTAAAGTTTGGTTTGATGATCACTCGACACAAAGACGCCAATGTTATTATCAAAGTGTTTCTCCTCAATTCTACATTTTGGGAGGAAATGCTGTTTTCTATGGAGTATTGGGTAGGTGTGAAATAAGAGTGTTTAGGGGCGTGGATAGAGACCTTTTTGATGTTTGGTCCCTTGTTTGTTTTCATGTTTCTCTTTAGACTTCAATTTCGATGGATTTAATAATTCCCTATAAACATTTGTTGCATAGTTGAAGCCCCTCCTTGTAAAGTGAACTCCTCCTTTTGTGGAGGTTTTTTATATGTTCGTATGATCTTTCGTCTTTTCTTTTCTCAATGCAATCGTTTTGAAAATTGTTTGAAAAGAAAAATAGGTCAACAACAAAACCTTACTCTGCCCAAGGAATTTATGAATCCCACGACTAAAACCATCGCTTCCATAAAATTAAGCAACTCCTTACACCTTACGCGTTGAACTTATGACTAAATAGCTCATTTATTTCAGCAACTCTCTAAATTAAAAAATTCACCTCTTGCCCTAATCCTTTGGTCTATCATTTTTCAACATGAAATCCATGTTTAACAGGGTATTAAAGGATTAGGAAGAGGGAAATAAAAATTTAGAATTGAAAAATCTAAAACTGAACAATAGAATCCATTGATTTGGCATGAGATCCAGAAATCAAGAGTCAGTAACAGCAAGATGAACAAAAGAGAATGATGTCTAACCATAGTATAAAAGAGAAAGAACTTACAGTAGGGTACGATCTTCCACAGTTGGTTTTCTCCTTCCTTCCATTTCCACAAAACAATGTGCGTGCCGTCATGAATTCCACCAGAATATTTGTCTCCATGAAAGGCATCAACATTCAAGTGAACGTTATTCACCATTCTTATGGCTCTGTATCCTTCCCCAAATTCCTTGCTCTGTGTCCACAGTACAGACTCGTCCACAACATTTGGATCGTAGCGTGTCAACTGAACCTGCATTTGATATCACTCCTTAGTCGGTTTTAGTTTTAAACTCGGTCAGTTTGAAATTGATATATCATCTTCTCAATGCCAATATTCAATGTCCTCCAAGATGCAAAACCAACATCTAACAAAGTTCCACAGTTCAGTTTCGATTGGACATGTTTGACCAAAAATGATAAATTACAAAGAGTATGCAACCAAAAAGGACACCAGTCATAATCAACCAAAACAAAACTTGGCTTGATTGCATCTTCAGGTTCTATTACTCCCCATTGTGACCTTTCTAGAACCAGAATTTAAGAAACCATGTACCAAGATGCTATCCCAGAACTTGATGAAAGAGAATGCCCAGATCCAGGCAACTTGAACATCATAAACCAACCAACACAAAATCAAAAAATTGATTATAAAACTGGCATTCCAACTCAAATAAAGAATATAAGTAACTTTTATGGAAAACTGTCTTTGAAAATAAGTATTCTGGTGTTGAACCAAACAATTCTATCTCTATACTTTCAACTTAGCAACAATTTGGTCTATAAAACTTTAGCATGTCTTGCTTTACTCTCAGTTGTACAAAATATGGTAACTTATCAGATTATAAAAATTGGCATTGATATGATGAGATTATACATGGTAAGGATTAGAGTTACAAATTTTAAAATAAATTAATACAGACCAAAGAAGCTCATATAAGAAAATATCCTTTTCTTTTTCACTATTTAGGTACAGTAAAAGAAGTCCTAAAAATCCCCACAGAAGCCCACAAATAGTAACAAGAAATTATAATAAAAATGAAAAATGTTTCATTTTAATCAAAACTTTTTAAAAAGAAGAAATAGTTACAACGGACAAACTCATACATGACCCACCTACACTTTTAAAAGATCATATATATATTAATGAACTTCCATTCTACCTACTAAAGTTATTTTAATCAAGAACGTTGATAGAATACTAATTGTTTTCTCAGAACAGAAAAAAAAAAAAAAAAAATTGAACCCTAAAATAATTAATAAATAAATAAACGTGAGGGGAGCAGCAGAATCCGATCCGGTTTTAGAATCGCTGTGCATCTTTAGAAAAGCGTGTCTGAAACACTTATGATATTCTTTTTCTTAATTTTTCTTTTTATAAATTGATAGTGTAATTGATTTGTCATACAAATTTAAAATTTATGTTTTATTCGTATGAGAATTTCAAAAAAAAAAAATAAAATAAAAAAAATCGAAAGTAGTATGTTACATTTTTAATTCTCGAACATCACAAACCAATAAGGATAAAATTGGTTATTGGTCAAATTCTAAAAGCCATTTTCAATTCATCAAAATCATTTTCTGAGATCTGTAAATTCTTATATTCATTCTATCACGAATGAAATTCCAATTTCCAGATGAACTTTAAAAAATGGCAATAAAATCAGGGGAAAATCATACCGGATGAGAAGCTCCAACGGAATGTTTCATCGCCTGACCGGTGGCCTTATTCACCAGAGCAAAGCAGGGACATCCTTCCTCATCCTTAATCCTTGTACTGTATTTCTCATCTTTGAACCAGTGCTGAAACGTTCACGATTCACCAACACCATTAAATTATCAAATTATAAGGAAGAAATTAAAAAATCAAATACTCTAATTACAAATTAAGGCGAAAACTGAAAGCGATCGAGGAACGGATCGATCATACTTGAGCGGGATCGTCTGGATCGGAAGGAACGAGGACGACCTTGCCGTCGCGGATGGCAAGAGAGAAATTAGGGTTTGCTTTGGCGTAGACCTTGACCGTTGGTCTGTTGGAGAAGGGAGAATCGGAGTGATGAGAGTGTTGGTGAATAACAGTGGGAGAGTGTGGATTGTGAGAGTGGTGGTGCACGACCGGAGGAGGGGGTCCGGAGGAGTATCCGTAGTCGGGAACGGGCGGCTCCGGAGGGAAATTGGACTCGTAGCCAACGTAAGACGGTGGAGGCGGCGGAGGAGCCTCGCCGTAGTGAGTGTGGTGGTGGATGTGGGGAACCAGTGGGGGCGGTGGATCGGAGTATGGCGGCCTGTGTCCCGGTGGAGGATAAGGAGGTTCGGCGTCTTCATCGTCGTCATGGCGGTGGTGGTGGTGGTGGTGGTGAAAAGGGAAGGCCATTTTTTTTTTTTCCCGATCCTTGGGGTTCTTCAGGTCAGGAGAGGCACGTCATCGATTGCCGGTGAATTTAAATGACAGAATAGCCAATGAGGAGGATACGCGTGTGGTTTTCTCCGCGTCTTCTAGAATTCCAGCATTTGTAAACAAAACGGTGACAACATTTAGGTGCACACTTAGTGATGTTAAAATGCAATAATTATTATTAGGTATTAGGTATCGTTGATAAGACATTTTTTTAATATTTTATATGATAGATCTATAAATTTTTTTATTTTCGAAATTGTTTTATACTTATTGTATTAGTCAAATGATGCTCATTTAAAATTAGGAAGTGGAAAAGAGAAAAGGTATGAAAGAAGAAAAAGTTTACTCAACAAAAATTGAAAAAGTAGGAAATAAAGGGGATTTCTCTTTTTCTCTTTTTTTCTTTTTCCTTTTTTTTTGCCTTTTTTCTAATCTTTTTAGTTCAACGGTATATAGCAATCTATTGGTTAATAATGCATATTCGGTAAAGCTATGTTATGTTGATATTGGTTTGCCTTTAAATATTGTTCATACTAGCATTACTATTTTAAATTCTGGAGAATAAGTAACATGAAAAGTGATTTTAATTATGTCAATCTCATAAAAAGTATAAAATAAAGTCAAAATTTTATTAGTACAGGTTAGGTTTAAAATTTTAGGAGTTTGATTTTGAAAATAAGTTAAATTAAAAAAGTTGAAGTATTTGGTAACAACTTAAAAGAATTGTTGAAGCAGCTTTAACCGACAAAAATAGTTTAAATAAAGGTTATTTATACAAGTAGATCACTAAACTTGTTTGGTTAATTTTAGCTCACCCAACTTAACTATTAGACTTGATTATACAAACAACAAATCAAAAATTTTTATTGATTTTTATTTTTTCCTACTATGACTAAAATTATAGGTGCTCGATGTTTAGTTTAATTTTGCAAGTATTGAGATAGAGATAAATTAAATTATCACGTGGCAACTTGTGATTAGACTAAACTGCACAAGGATGAGTATAACATAAAATACATCCAAATAATTTCTTAAGAAGATGTATCCTTTAATTTGTTCCATCCACACGTTTAGTTTATGATTTTTCCTCTCATTTCGTACCTAACTAAAGACTTGTGCTCCATTAGTAATAGATCGTACCTAACTAAAGACTTATGCCCCATTAGTAATAGATCCCACGAGGAAAAGATCCATCTCTAACAAAAATATATGCCACTTGTGAAAATAGTTTTAGATTTGCAATGTATTAGTAATTATAGTTTAGAAATGTATATAATTTAAAGTTTAGAGACTGAATATATTTCATATAAACTGATAACTTTATGTGTTGTTTCAAGTTACGCAAGAACTTATTTATATATATAATGATATTTCCAATTATATGTGAGATTCTAGTAGGAGACATTTGAAGATACATTACTACAAAATTTACTTTACTTGACACTAACAACTTTTATATGTTTAACGTTTTTATTAGAAAAAGTGTCAAGTATATATTGACCAGTTTAAGCTAATTCTTCATTTTTTTTTTGCTGATTCTTCATTTAAGTTACCATATATGTTTCAAATTTGGTTTTGTTATATGTTTCTGTTCTCCTTTTGTTATATGTTTGTGTCCTCCTTTTGCTATATGTTTTTGTCCTCCTTTTGCTATATGTTTTTGTCCTCCTTTTGCTATATGTTTGTGTCCTCCTTTTGCTATACGTTTGTGTCCTCCTTTTGCTATACGTTTGTGTCATCCTTTTGCTATACGTATGTTTGTGTCCTCATTTTGCTATATGTTTGTGTCCTCCTTTTGCTATATGTTTGTGTCCTCCTTTTGCTATATGTTTCTGTCCTTCTTTTGCTATATGTTTCTCTTCTTTTTTGTCTGTTATCGTTTCATGTTTACTTCTTTATTTTTTATGTGTCCACTATGATGGAATTCCATTCATTATTTTGAATGGTTTCAAAACTTTGAGGCTACGAATTTAAAAAAAAAAACTTCTTTTTGTTATCCTTTGGATGTTCATTATTAATCGCTTTCCCCATTCAATGTTGATTTCGGGTAAGATTTGTTGTCATATAAGGTATGTATATGTAATATTCTTTTATTTTTTTACCTTCTATATCGTGTCTTATGTACAAATATTAACCATGTTTTTTGTCTTATGTAGGATGTCGCAATTCACGAATATACTTTTCGAAGAGGTACTATTGTAATGGCCGTTTGTAGGCTTTGTATACTCTTCGATAATTTTTTCTTATTTATTTTTTTTGGGTTTTGTATAATTTTATTATGAACATTAGGGAGCTTGCGTACTTTCGCATGATACACGAGTCAGATCTTGTGTGTCAGCAGAGGACGCGGATGGAAAGGTGAACATTCGCAATTCTATGACATTTACTTAGAAATGTGGCTGGTCTTTCGTCGACTGAGATTGTCGATGTTGAGGAAATGGTAGCAATGTTCTTGCATGTCCTTGCTCATGACGTGAAGAACCGCGTCATCCAACGGGAATTTGTACAGTCCGGTGAGACAGTATCTAGATATTTTAACATAGTGTTGTTGACTGTTGTTTGACTGTACGAGGATCAAGAGACCTGTTCCGGTAACAAATAACTGCAATGATCAACGTTGGAAGTGTTTCAAGGTGGGCATGATAGAAGTTCACTGTATTTGACCTTTACGTACGTCGCACTTATTTCAGCGTGTTTATTTGAACCTGCAGAATTGCCTTGGCACGTTAGACGGGACGTACATAAATGTCAACGTCCCCGCAAGAGATCAGCCTACATTCAGAACGCGTAAGGGGGAAATTGCCACAAACGTTATGGGGGTGTGTGACACGAAAGGGGATTTCGTTTATGTCCTCGCCGGTTGGGAAGGATCTGCAGTAGACTCGCGGATCCTACGTGATGCCCTTTCATGAGAAAATGGACTATAAGTGCCAAAGGGTATATCTTATTTATAATAAAACCCCGCGACTTCCTACTTACCTATTCAAAGCGCTTAAACGAATGATTTAATAACATGATATTATTATCTATGCGATGTGGGTTATCTAAACCTGGAGGGGTTTCTCCCCCATACAGAGGCCAGCGGTACCATTAGCAAGAGTGGCGTGGTGCTGCAAATGCGCCAACAAATCCAAAGGAGTACTTCAACATGAAGCACTCCTCGGCAAGGAATGTCATTGAGCCCGCGTTCGGTGTTCTTAAGGGTCGTTGGGTCATTCTTTGTGAAAAGTCGTACTATCCCCTGCAAGTCCAGTGTCGCACCATACTAGCATGGACGAGGGATGACATATTGCTACGACGTTGACGGCGTGGACGAGGGGGACTCCACGACGTTGACGACGTTGACGGCGTGGACGAGGGATGACATATTGCTACGACGTTGACGACCACCGCTTCAGAAGACATTCACTACATTGAGACGACAAACAAGTGGTCTCAGTGGCGCGACGAACTAGCCGAATCGATGTTCACTGATTGATAGTTGCGTAATGCTTAGATAAGACAATTTTACATTATAAGTCATCGATTGTAATGTCGAATTTCTATCACCTGTAAAATGTATTGTAAAAAGTAATTTCAGGTGTTGCATATGAAATGTACGCGTGCCTTTTGTTTTTAACTGTTAAATGTGAAATTGTGAAATTACTAACGTATTCCATGTATTTTTTGTAATTTGTCATTCTCAGTATGTCAACCTCAAATTGTGTACCGAGACATGTCTGGACAAAGGAGAAGGAGGGCACTCTTGTGGAATGTTTAATGGAGTTGGTGTCAATGGGGGGATGGAAATTAGATAATGGTACGTTCTGCCCAGGTTACCTCGCGCAGTTGGTATGCATGATGGCAGAGAAACTACCTGGATGTCAGGTCCGAGGAACGACTGTAATTGATTGTAGAATTAAGACACTGAAGCGAACATTCCAGGCCATCGCCAAAATGCAGGGGCCAGCGTGTAGTGGCTTTGGGTGAAACGATGAAGAGAAATGTATCATTGTGGAGAAAGAATTATTTGATAATTGGGTTAGGGTAAGGAAAATAATATAAATATCACACAACGTTTACAATGTACATTTACTTAACAATTTTTCAATCAGTACTTATACTGATATTTTTTCCCCGCAGTCGCATCCTGCAGCGAAGGGACTGCTGAACAGACCGTTCCCGTATTACGATGAACTTACATATGTCTTCGGTCGCGATAGGGCGACAGATCGGTTCGCTGAGACATTCGCCGACGTGGAGTCTAATGAGCCTGGTGGATATGACAAATTTGATATGGGGGATGGAAACGAGGAGTTCCCGCCCGTGTACAGCCAGGGGATTGACCTCTCATAGGACGATGTACGTGCATCCCGACCTTCTCATGCTTCAGAGTGTAGGACCGGATCGAGTGGATCCAAGAGGAAGAGGGATAGTCAGCGAGACTTGGATGTTGAAGCCATACATCTAGCGCTCGACCAAACAAACGAGCAACTCAGGATGATTGCGGAGTGGCCTGCACGCACCCTTGCAAATGACAACCATGTGCGCACGGAATTCTTCCGCATATTGCGTGAGATGCCAGAACTTACGAGTTTGGATAGGGCGCTATTGCAAAGGCATCTTCTGTCTCGTATGGACGACCTTTGGGGTTTCGTACTCATGCCTGAGGATGAGAGGGAGGGATTTTGTAGAGTCCTCCTACGAGACATCACGAAATAGTTTATGTTTCTACGGACCTGGGTTGCTTATTATTTTCTTACCCTTTTTTTTTATGATGTTGACTATTTATGCATTTGCTATTATAAAGAACTATTTTTTTCCTTCATAATATTTATTTAAAATTAAGGAAAATAGTCACAATTTCTCCAAAGTGTTATAACGACTATTTATATATGTTCAAAATAGGAGGACATCGCTATCGCCGATTAGAAATATGAAATAATTATTTTTTATTTCTAAAAAATGAATTTTAATAAATTTTTCACAATATGTTCAGAAATTAATTTTAAATTGGACAACTGTCTGTACTAATTTAATAACATTACACATACAATAAATTATTCGCAATAAGACAGGTTCGACGCTTTCGTCAAAAAGTATGTAATAATTTTTTTTATCATATTTAAAATCTAATTTAAAAAACATTATACTACATAAAAAAAATTATTAACCCAACCCATATAACAATTTTCCCAAATAAATTTTATCATAAAATCCACATAAACCTACCCACCTAACCCTTCCCCCAAACACATCTTATCATAAAATCTCCATTAATCCTCCCCACCTAACCCTTCCCCCAAACACATATTACCATAAAATTACATTTCTAAACCCTTCCCCCAAACAAGGGTTATAATAAAACTAGGTTTAACATAACACTAGTTTTATTATAACACTAATCCTTCCCTAAATCAACCCTTCCCCCAAACGTACCCTTAGAGTCTTATAGTTAGTAATTTTATTTATCGTTGTAAATTGAGAGTAGTTTGTGGAGAGACATGAATAGTCATACTGCTTGTATAATATTATTGTAAATTATGTACACATATGACTTATTGTTGAAGAATAAAATTATTGTTGATTTGAAGGTTTATTTTGTTGATGAATTTGTCTTTATTTGAATGAATGTAATACAGGAAATCAAAAGTGAGAAATGTAAAAAGTGTCAAGTATATTGCCTTACGTGTAAATAGTATCACGTATACTATCTTACTTGACGCGTGTAAATAGTGCCAAGTATACTATCTAACATATAAAAGAATCAAGTATACTGTCTTACTTGACGTGTAAGTAGTGTCAAGTATACTATCTTACTTGACATGTGAAAACCGTCAAGTAAAATAGCTTACTTGATACCTAAACAAAGTAAAGTATACTATCTTACTTGACACGTAAAACGCGTCGAGTATGATATTTTAGTTGACACGAAAATAACATCAGGAAATATAATACTTGACGATTTTTTAGTGTCAAGTAATGTGACTGTACTTGACAGTCAATTACTTGACGCTTTTTAAAACGTCAAATATAGGTTTACTTGACACTATATTAACGTCAAGTAAATCAAATTTTATAATAGTGATAAAAACGAAATGTTCCATCGGAAAAGTTGGCAGAAGAAAATGATGATGAAGGTGGGGCTTTCTTAGTTTTGGAGTCTGATACAGTCAAGTGTTGTCCATGATAATGCAGAGGGAATTTTCCATTATTCCACTTTCACTACTACAAAATTTGGATTACTTGACGTTAATACAGTATCAAGTAAACCTATACTTGACGTTTTAAAAAGCGTCAAGTAATCGACTGTCAAGTATAGTCACATTACTTGACACTAAAAACTGTCAAGTATTATATTTCTTAACATTATTTTTGTGTCAACTAAGATATTATACTTGACGTTTTTTGTGTGTCAAGTAAGATAGCATACTTGACGTTGTTTACGTGTCAAGTAAGATATTTTACTTGACAGTTTTTACGCATCAAGTAAGATAGTATACTTGACACTATTTACACGTCAAGTAAGATAGTATACTTGATTCTTTTTATATGTCAAGTAAGACAGTATACTTGACACTTTTTACATTTCTCATTTCTCATTTCTTGTTTTACTTCATTCAAATAAAGACAAATTCATCGACAAAATAAACCTTCAAATCAAGAATAATTTCATTCTTCGACAATAAGTCATATGTATACATAATTTGCAATAATATACATAATTTACGATAATATTATACAAGCAGTATGACTATTCACGTCTCTCAACAAACTACTCTCAATTTACACCGGTAAATAAAATTACTAACTATAAGACTTTAAAACATTAAATTATGTTCTGACCCTCAATAATTACGTATTTTCGAGTATTAATACTTCATGAAGCCTCATAGTAAGTTTCACCAAATATCTCTTGAAGCAACAACCTACAATAAAATTTAACAAGTTTTAGTAAAAAAGAATAACAATTCCTCTTTAAAAATTTGTAGTCCAATCATTTAAACACATACACATATAAAACGATACTATGAAAGGGTTGCACATTGAGAATGTACATGTTGTACTAACCTTCATACTATGAGAAATCCTCCAGTCAACCATTAGAACAATCAGCCCTTAAGTATTTAACGACGACCATATTAGGAAGTATCTAAGAAAGACAAGGACAATCATAAATGAAGTATTTAACCAGTAAAAAAACAAAAATTGTAGGCTATTTTAATCATTGATTGTCTAAGAAAAATAAAAGATATGAACTGCCAAAATAAATGAAGTATTTAAGTTAAATAAAAGCTTAGTTTTATCCTCAACTACTAAGCTTCAATTTAAAATCACTACTACAAAAATTGGATATTCTATAAATGAAGAGGTCGTGAGTACATTTCTCAGCAAACATACATATTACAAATTCATTTAGTTAATATGCAAAATGAATTTACTATTGTCAATGTGCTGTGAGTTCATATTCAAAATTGATATTACATACAAAACATTATAAGGTTAGTGAAGGAGTTCTTGAATGATAAAAAAATGTTGTTTTATCTAAAAGCTAAATCATAAGCCATAATCTAGGATAGATAATAACATACTCTTGTTTATATAACTTAAGAGTTTATATATATAAAAAAATAACTACTATTTAATCATCCATAAATATTGATCAAATACGGTACAATTTGGCAAACATTGATCAAATAGGAAGGTTTAAAAGTAGTAGAAAGTGAAGTAAACATTGATCAAATACAGTACATTGATCAAATACAGTACAATTTGACCACTCTATTCACTCTCTTTCCTTGAAACATTGCAGAGACTACATAGATATATCAGATTTCAAAAGTGCTTTGTAGAAAAAGTATATACTTTTTAAACCGTTTGATAATAAGAAATCATCTTCAAAATTTCATATATCAGACATTTAAAAGAAGAGACTTACCAGCAAAATGTGGCGGCGGGTTGATGCGTGTGGCTGGTACAACCACGTTTTTAGATTTGTGTGGCTGGAGGTTGGCGTGTGCGACGGCGGCGTACAACAATGTGGCAGCAGTTGGCGTGTGCGGTTGGAGTACAGCAGTTGGGTGCAGCGTAGAAGGCGTGCTGCATAAAAGGTGACTTCCAGCGGTGCGGCGTACACCACAGAGCGGCGGCGTCCAGCGGTGCGGTGTATAGTAGGAGCAGCGACGTTTGCAGCGTACAGTAGGAGCGGAGGAGCGACGACGTCTTACAGTGAGAGAGCGCGGTGAGATTGGAGATGGAGGCGTGAGATATGTGAGATGGATGCTTGAGATGGATTTGGAGGAGAAAGGGGGAAATGAAAAGGGTTAGGAGGAAAAGTTTTAATAAATATTTATTTTAATAAATTATTTTATTAAAATAATGTTTAATAAGTTTATTTTATTAAGTTTATTTTAATAAATTTATTTAATGAAATGATGGAATAAATAGTATTTTTATAATTTTTATTTTTTATTTTTTATATTTAACATTTCCAAAAAAATTTAAATAAAAATGTAAACTATATTTGACGTTTTTTTCACGTCAAGTACATATTATCTATATTTGATGCGACCACAACGTCAAGCAAACTTTGCACTATACTTGACGTTAATAAACCGTCAAGTACAATCTCTACTATACTTGACGCGAAATAAAACATCAAGTAAAACTAACGTAAAATAATTCGATATTTTTATTTTTCTTCACACTATACTTGATGCGTTTTTCGCGTCAAGTGTAGTGTCCACTATACTTGACACAGATACAACGTCAAGTAAACTCTCTTTTATACTTGACGCAGAAAAAACATCAAGTAAAAGCCAACGTAAAAAAAGTTCAAAATTTTCCGTAAAAACTCTGCTTTTTTGAGACTATACTTGACGCTTTTTCTTTAAAATAGTCAATACTTGACGTTTTTTTTACTAAAAACGTCAAGTATATAAAAGTAGCTAGTGTCCAGTAAAGTAGTTTTTCTAGTAGTGTTTCTAGATGTTAGCATGACAGATGAGATCATTTGTGACCTCTTCATAAATTAATAATTGGAAGGAAGTTATATTTTCTCTCCTAGCTAGAACGACTTATTAACTTGGGTTGAAACTATCTAGTTTAAATAATGGTGTTAATTCCTCTATGATTCTATGATTATTAAACATCTAACGAGATATGGAAACTCTCTTTAAAGGTAAATTACAACTCTATCTAAATTAATCAAAAATACGATACGATAGGACACAACATTTTACCTGAATTGTCTAAATTTATAAATACTCTACAATTTCATACATAAACCTTCATAAATGTAAATACGTTGAAATAAATCGATATTTCTAATATTAAATATGTGAATGAATCCCAATTCTTAGATTCATTTGATTTTTGAGTGTCCAAGTGACTTTCGAAACTTCAAGAGTTTCAACTTTACGTCATGTGATAAAATGTTCTAGCTAGCTCCTTATTATTGTCATTTATTTCTTTATCATCCCATGCTAAAATTTGTCGTTCTTACGTTCAAAATTTTTTCATAAAATTCCTTCTTATTAAAGCCAATGTTGCTAGGAAAGTTGTGTGCACTACTACGAAAACTGACTCTCTTGACGGTTTTAAACTGTCAAGAATGAGTATTCTTGACGGTTTCAAAACCGTCGTTGAATCCAGTGTCAAGAAAGGCCATTTTCTTGACGGTTGTAAAAAGTGTCAAGAATTGATATCGTTGACACTTTTTAACCGTCAAATATTCAATTTTTCATGACAGTTGAGAACCGTCAAGAGGATACGTTTTTATGACTGTTTTGAACCGTCAAGAATGAGATGATGAAGCCCGAAAATCGTCAAGAATACGATTATTCATGACATTTTAAAACCGTCAAGAGTGCATTTTTCATGACATTTGAAAACCGTCAAGAGTGCATTTTTCATGACATTTTAAAACCGTCAAGTATTCAATTTTCATGACATTTACAAACCGTCAAGAGTTCATTTTTCATGACATTTAATAACCGTCAAGAGTACTCTTTTCCATGACATTTGGAAACCGTCAAGAGTGCTTTTTAATGACATTTTAGAACCGTCAAGAATTTTGTTATTTATGACATTTGCAAACCATCAAGAAATGTATTGTTAATGACATTTCAAAACCGTCAAGCAATTTTTCATTTTTTTAATTGTAATTTATTTTATATTATTCTTCCTGTATTATGCTCTCATTGGTCCAAAAATTCAACTACATATAAACGACAAATATACATCAAATGACAACTAAACATCATCCATTCAATATCATTTCCAAAACTTTGCATCATATTCATATATCATTTACAAAACCAATATATATGTAAACAATTTCAAGAGATTTCCAAGAATTGAACTAAACATCATCTATTTAACTAACCTAGCCCAAAAGTATATCATCCCCAATCCATAAACTTTCATAATGGCAACCCCTACATATATGAACAGTTCACCTATCAACAATTCACCTAAACTCTAATCCTCTACAAAGTCTCAAAAGTATATCAATCAACCCCTCCCCTCCATATGAACATTTCAAAAAATCAGCCACAAAAAATAAAGTTAATTTCCTTTTTCAGAGATGACGCCATAAGTCCTAAACCACATGAACGAACCCAAAAACTCTACCAACTCAACCCGCACCTCATCTAAATTTAGATGCAAAGGAATGAAATTGACTTACATCATATAGGCCACCAATGTAAACGTTTTCACTTCGTTCATGTTACAAAGATCAAGGATATCCTCTCGAAGCACAAAAGTCTTTCGACTAACGCCAAAAAGGTCAGCGGGTAGTGAAAAAGTGATGCTGGAATCTTTCTCCATTACCTTCTTAGCATATCTGAGAATCGACTTCAACGCTAATGGCAAAGTTGATGTCGATTCACATACAACTTCTTTTTCTATAGGCATTTTTATTAAGTCCCTCTCCTAATTCAAGAACATCCAAATTCAGTAAGACGTACAATATTAGACATTCGAGTTTAATAGTGGATTACATACCTTCAAGACGTTCAACTCTGGTTCATTCATCTTCATCACCTCCTTCCCTTTCTTTTCCTTATGTTTTGGTTTGTCCAACGATTCCACTTCTATTCTCTTACCCTTCTCTTCAATCCCCTCTAACACTATTGGCCTTGAACAACTCCCTTGTGCAGACAATGATGTAGATAAGTTTGAGCGAATTTGTGCCTCTAATTCACTAACTCGCCTACGGAGTTCTTCATTCTCAACTAGAATGTTCGCATCATCTTTTGATGTTTTCTTAACTGAATGAAAGTACGTTGTTGGAGTAACGTATCCACCAACCCCACGCACACGAGCATTGTGCTCTTTCGTACCCAATGCTTGGGTTAATACATCATTCGAACAGTGTCTATTCACAGACGATGAATCTGTATTCATTGATATCTCATCCTAAAAAGATATCAAAATTAATGTAAGTTATAGAAATGATTGCTTATGTAATGGATAATTGAAATGTGTGATTTACATGTAATGACTTACTATTTTATGGACGACTTGCTGAATGTCGTCGTTGTCGTACTGTCCTTGTTTGTTAACTCGAGCTTTCTTCCATAGTTTAGCTCGGTCAACATAAACTTCATTTGAACCCTCCTTCTTCATTCGAAAACATGGAGTTCAAATGGTAAACATATTAGCTTGTATGCCATTTTTGGTATAAAGCAAATTTACAAGAAACAAACAACAAACTTACAACTTTTTATGCAACCCTTTACAAGAAACAAACAACCCCCTCCCCCCTCCCCCCCCCAAATGACAAAATCGTACAAGAATCCTAGTTACAACTTTTTATGCAACCATTTACAAGAAACAAACAACAAACTTACAACTTTTTATGCAACCCTTTACAAGAAACAAACACCCCCCCCCTGACGAAAAATTCGTACAAGAATCCTAGTTACAACTTTTTATGCAACCATTTACAAGAAACAAACAACAAACTTACAACTTTTTATGAAACCCTTTACAAGAAACAAACAACCCCCCCCTCCCCAATGACAAATTCGTACAAGAATCCTAGTTACAACTTTTTATGCAACCATTTACAAGAAACAAACAACAAACTTACAACTTTTTATGCAACCATTTACAAGAAACAAACAACAAACTTACAACTTTTTATGCAACCCTTTACAAGAAACAAACAACCCCCCTCCCCCAAATGACAAATTCGTACAAGAATCCTAGTTACAACTTTTTATGCAACCATTTACAAGAAACAAACAAACTTACACCACGCAAGCAAAGAGGAGCATTAGACCAGATATCCAACCAGACATCCCAAATTCTATAAGGTTTCTTTGGCAACAAAGAAAGAACAAACTACAAAAATGGGAGTTTCCTCCTTAGACATCTAAACATCTTACCATTTCCTCCTTAAGATTGACATATCCTTTCCTTGAGATTCTATGATTGTATTTGTTCTTCGATCGTCTATCTTGTTGTAATTTTCTTTTTTCCTATATCCAAATGTATTTGTTAATGAGAAAGTAGAAAATATTATTCCGAATGATTTTCATGTATAAAACTTATTCATACCTGAAAGGTCTCTGATAACCTTGACCTTACAAACTCTTCCCAGTGATTTTGCTCAATGAAGGAATACTTTTCAGGTGGAACTTGAAGCAATTGTGGTTCATCTTTATGCGGGATGATGTATTTCGTTGTTAGCCAGTTCTTAAACTGACGAAACGAAATACCTGCAGTTTGGAGAACATTTTTCCTAGATCTTGGATCAATGACGAATGCAGCCTAAATAATTAAAAGTACTTAATCAAGTGGCCATACAACAAGAACATTATCAAATATAATAAGGACATTAAAGTTATATATACCTCAACTGTAGTGAATATCTTATCTTTCAGTTCTGCACGCACACTTTTCCAAGACATATATGTGATAGGGACATGATAATGGGTTGCAGACCCTATGAAAGACTTTAACTTCGCTCCATTCTCACCAATAGGTGCTCTGTCTTCATTGTACCTCACCACCTTCTTGTCTCCCAAACTTCTAATGCGAGTTACATTAAACATAATAGTAGGTCCTCGTCGTCGCTTCAACTCTTTTGGGGTTTCTTCAACTGTTGCATTCAACTCACCGACACCAACTTCTTCATTAAGATCATCCATATTATATTATGCAAAGTTGTCAATCAAAATGAAGAAAAAATTAGCATGATATACAAGTTTTAAACAATAATAAATCAATCATAAATAAACTTATGGTGTACTTGTTTGAAATTGTGAACACACCATTATAATATTATGTAGGTATCCATGTGTCTTCACAATCTGACCTTACGTACGTTGAGACATTTTCATCCAAATCATTGTTTAAATAGACATCTGTCATATCATTGGGTATTCCTTCACACCGGAGTATTGTATCACCAAGTTCATCGTCATTATATCTATCTTTAAAGTCTCTTTGTGGTGGAGTGAGTACAACTGACCATCTAACATCACTTGGATCCTCAACATAAAACACTTGCTTTGCTTGGCTTGCTAGTATAAATGAGTCTGACTTGTGTCCTACTCTATTTAAATCAACTAAAGTATAACCAAGTTCATCGATCCGAACACCACCACTATTCTGAACCTAATCGCATTTAAACACCGAAACATTAAACGTATTATAATTGAGTTCTCATATCTCTTGTATCACTCCATAGAATGACATATCTCCAATGACGGGATTTTTATCTTTAGAACTAGACACTTGCATTGTTTTTGCAACTAAACTAACTGCAATGTTTTGTACACTTCGATCCTTCTCAGAAGATTTTGTGTGATAGCGACATCCGTTTATTGCATAACCACTATATGTAATTAATAACAAATGGATGAGGGCCATGAGCAATCCACCTTAAGTTATCTGAAACTCCACTATTTCCAACTTCAAGCTCAGTTGATACCTACCATAAGAATTATTATTTCAAGTTCAACACATAACATGTATAACTAAATTACAAAGTTGAACACTGTACCTCTTCTCGTAACCAATGTATAAAAGTTCGATTATGTTCCTCTTGAAGTCATTTCTAATTTTTAGACTTGTTCGGATATTGTAGTTGCAAAGCCTTCTTATGTTTTCTTTGTAGTCATCATTCAAACATTGTAATATAGTTAGATTTAATTATTTAAAAGTGAATGAAAGAATGAAGAAATCAATGAATAAACTTACTCCATATATGGTTGAACATCAATTGTATTTTCCAACACATATCGATGAGCTTGACGTAGAAGTTCTTGTTCAGGTTTGAATGGAACTCCCATGGACAACGGCCTACCAATGTTTGAAGTGTCTAAATGGTCTTGTGACTTGCGAGTCCCAAGCCCAACGGGATCCACTTCAGATAAGAAATCAGAACAAAATTCAATAGCTTCTTCTATTAAATAACTTTCGGCAATACAACCTTCTGGACGATATCTATTCCTCACAGAGTTTTTGATGACTTTCATGAATCTTTCAAAGGGATACATCCATCGAAGATACATAGGGCCACAAAGTTTGACTTCCCTAACTATGTGTATTGTGAGATGAATCATGATTGTGAAGAATGAAGGGGGAAAATACTTTTCAAATAAACACAATGTTACCACAATATCTTCTTCCAACTTGTCTAATTGTTGCACATCTAACACCTTGTTGCATACAAAATTGAAAAAGATGCACAACCTAGTTATAGCATAACGAACATGTTTCGGTAGCATTGATCTTCTCGCAATGGGAAACAATTGTTGTATGAGCACATGACAATCATGAGATTTTAAACTATTAAGTTTTAAATCTGTCATTGACACAAGGTTTCTAATATTGGAAAAGTAACCTTCAGGAACCTTTATTCTTGAAAAAGTCTTCAAAACACATCGTTTTGCTTCCTTTGTAAGAGTATAACACGCAGGAGGAATGGATATTTTCTTCTCACTACTAATAGGGGCAAGCTCTGATCGAAGTTTTAGATCAACTAAATCACGTCTAGCATTCAACCCATCCTTACTTTTACCAGAAATATTAAGAAGCGTACCTAAGATATTCATGAAAACATTTTTTCGATGTGCATCACATCTAAACAATGTCTAACATGAAGATCTTTCCAATATGGCAACTCAAAAAAGGAAGATAACCTATTCCAACAAATCTTTTCACTTCTGTTCATCGATAGGTTCTTATGGATCTTCTTTCCTTTAGGAAATTCAAGATCTTTCAATTTCAAGTACACATCCTCCCTAGAAAGTGGTTCTGGAATTGTACCAAGTTCTTTTTTACCGTTGAATGACTTTTTTTGTCGTCGGTACGGATGATCGCGTGCTAGAAATCTTTGATGTCCTAGGTATGCTATTTTCTTCCCATGTCGTAACCTTATAGAATTTGTATTATCTCCACAAATTGGGCATGCCTTATACCCTTTAACACAACATCCACTGAGGTTACCATATGCAGGAAAATCATTGATTGTCCACAATAAAACCGACCTTAAGTTGAATACTTCTTCTCGATAAGCATCATAACATTCAACACCATTTTCCCATAAAAGTTTTAAGTCTTCAATTAGTGGTGCTAAGTATGTGCCTATATCATCCCCTGGTTGTTTTGGCCCTAAAATTAGCATTGATAGCATCATGTACTTTCTTTTCATACACAACCATGGTGGAATATTATAAATAACCATCATTATTGGCCAACAACTATATTTAGAACTCATGTCACCATGAGGATTTACTCCATCAGGTGACAATGCTAAACGAAGATTTCTAGGTTCAGAACCAAAGTCTGGCCATTTAAAGTCTACTAACTTCCATGCTGGAGAGTCCGCAGGATGTCGTAACTTACCATCCTCAATTCTTTCACTAGCATGCCAAGTCAGGTTTTCAGCACATTCAATACTTCTAAATAGCCTTTTGAATCGTGGAATGGGTGGGAAGTACCATATCACTTTTGAGGGAATTTGCTTTCTCTCTTCATTTCTATCCTTAACGTTTTTCCACCTCGATTGACCACACTCAGGACATTCTGTTGCATTAGCAAATTCTTTCCTATAGAGACAACAATTATTAGGACATGCATGAATCTCTTCATATTCCATTCCTAATGCACCTAATGTTTTCTTTGCTTTGTACAATGAATTTGGGAGTTCATTGGTAGTTGGCAGAATTTCCTTCAAAGTTTTAAGTAATTCTGAAAAACTAATATCACTCCATCCATATCTAACTTTTAAATTATACAATTTAACTAGAGTAGACAACTTGGTGTACTTTTTACATCCTTCATACAATGGTTTTTCAGCATCAATAAGCAACTTCTCAAATCCATTTGGGTCTTTTGAATACTCCTCGTGAGCAACTTCAATCATTTCTTTTACACTTCCAACATCATTCTCTTCACATGTATGTGTGTCAAACTTTGAACATTCTCCATAAAAAGATGAGTTAGGAAGTGCTTTACCATGCCAAAACCAAATTTTATAACTTTCATCAATACCATTAACATATAAATGATCTCTAACATCCTTTCTACTATGCTTTTCACAATTCCCACATTTCAAACAAGGACAACGAAATTAAGAGGTACTTGTATTCGAAAATCTAAATTTGATGAAATTTTCCACGCCCAACTCATATTCTTTGGATAATCTACTTTTATGCATCCATGATTTATCCATAATTGTAAATCTATTGACAAATAAAGTAAATTAAATTAGTTCAAAAAGTCTTGTTGAGATATATGAAAGAATACAAGAAATTCATAATATGAAAGAAATTCATATGAAAGAATACAAGAAATACAAGATTTTAGCAACTTCTACTAACAAAAAGAATACAAGTTATTATAGGCCATAACCAAATCTATAACATTAAAATCCAACAATCAAAATACAAAGGAATAAGAAACAAACATCAAGAAACTTCATATCCCCTCAATCTCCTTGCCCAAGTCTATGGATGGTTGAATCAACTTAGAAAATTTGATGGCAACACAAAAAGGGAAAAAAAAGTGACAAAGAAAGTTTGGGATACTATAAGGTTTAAGTTACTTTCAACCTTCTAATTTTTGCTAATATCAACTTGTAACATTGTCATTGGTCCTCATTACCAACTATTTTATCCCTTTAAATGAAGGGCCTTCTCTACAATTAAACATAGAGAGAGGGACCTTAATGAAATAAAAAGGTATACAAAGTTTTCTTTAGCAAAAGTATTATAAATTTTCCCTAAAATATAGACAACTTTAGAGCACATGTCAATGGTGGGCTTATTGGAAATGGATAAAAGTCACCTAAAAATGCATATAAAACTGCCACATGAATTCATTAGAGTGGTATGTTTTTCTATCTAATAATTGCAAGGTGGAGATATTAAATAAATGTATTATTGTAGATTTATAGATATCATTTAATGAATGTAGTGTAAAACATATATGCACAAAAATATAACGAAAGGTAAAGTTTTGGGTGATAGTTTTCAAAACAATGATAAGAAATTAACCCATCAAGAAAAATCATTGGTCATGAACCCAATCAACCCAACAATTTATTCCAACAATAATATTGAAATCGCTAAGGAAACAACTACAAGGTTCAAATTTTCTCTCTTACCAAGCACTGGCAATAGCTGCAAGGAAGAGTGGCTCGCGAGTGGCTTGGCTTGGGAGGTTTGGCTCGGGTTGGACAACAGAGATCTCGGCTCGGGTTGGCTCGGGTTGGCTGAGGTTGAAGACTGCAGTGGCAGCGGCTGGGTGGTCGTCGATGAATGACGCGACGCGGCGGTTTTCGTCAGACGAGAAACAGTGGATGGTCGCAGCCCGATTGACGCGATGAATGACGCGAGGCGGTGGTTGTCGTTGAAGCTGCGGTCGTCGAAGCGTGCCGCCATCGAAGCTGCGGTCGCGAAGCCTGCGGCCGTCGAAGCTACGATCGTTGAAGCGTACAGCCGTCGAAGCTTCTTCTCGTGGGAGCGTGCGACCGTCGAAGAAGTTAGATGAGGAAGAAGAAGAAGACCGTCGAAGAAGTTAGATGAATGTCTAGGGTTTTTTTTTAAAAAAAGAAATTTAATAATAATAATAAAATAAAAAAATAATATAAAATAATAAAAAATAATAATAAAATAATAATATATTTTTAAAAAAATAGGTTTTTTTTAAAAACATTCTTGACGTTTTTAAAACGTCAAGAAACATCAATAAATTTGAAAATGAAATTTTTTGACGTTTTAAAACGTCAAGAATTTATCGACATTTCTTGACAGTTTTAAAACGTCAAGGATAAATATATACATTTGACGTTTTAAAAAACGTCAAGAATATTGAACTCATGATAATTCTTGACGTTTTAAAAATGTCAAGAATGTAAAATAAACAACTTGACGGTTCCAAAACGTCAAGAAAAAATTGCATATTACTTGACGTTTTAAAACCGTCAAGAATTCTGTAAATTGCCTCCCCTCCGCCTTTTAATCAAAATTCTTGACGGTTTTTTCATTAAACCGCCCCTTTCTTGACGGTTTTTCAAGAAACCATCAAGAAAAGAAAAAATCAGCCGTCAAGAAAGGGTTTTTTTTCTAGTAGTGGTGCTTTGTGCAGGAACAAAATTATTGAAACTTAACTCCTATTATGTGGAAGTGTCAAGCTGCAAAGAGCATTTGACTTTGCTTTCTTGGAACTATTGTGTGGATATTATTCTATGTAAGACATGACAAGGTGGGACTATTAGGTTCTTTAGTGTTGGATTATTGAATGAAATTCTTTCAAGAGATTCAAAGGATTGTGATTATCAAAATAACCATTTGTTCCATTAATTTTCAACCGACTAGGACAATATATTAGTGGGCGATTGATAAATGCCATTCACAATACGATGTTTGTTTTCTAGATTATTATAAAAGAAAAAAACGATTGTGGTAGATTTGCTACATTCAATCTCGTTTGTCCCGGAAGGATGAACCCTTCTTACTTCTTCTTTGAGTTGGTAGAAGTTGAACACTGCTGCATTGCAACACATATATAGCTATTTCAGTTTAGTAGTAGTCTAGTTTGGTTCTATTTCTTTCTATCATGTAAGACTATGCCACAATTTTGTAGTGCATTTTCCAATCGAGTAAAGTATTGATCTGTCTCACTTTTTTTTGTGTGTCTAATGTTGTGTGGTTGAAAAAGTCAATACATGCAAATTCAATAAATGTCTATATCTTGATCAATAATTTGGTTTGATATAACTTAAAAAATAAAACGTTAATTTCATATCAATCATTTAATTAATATTTTTCTTCTCTTATAAGAAACGAGAATGAAAGTAGGGTCAAATTAAAGGAATGGGAAATGATGAAAATAATGGGTTGGAATTATGACAAATTGGTACAATTCATTATTAACATCGATATATATAAAGTGTTCCCTTTTTTCTTTTCACTTCTAAAAAGAGAGTAGGTTAATTATATCTAATTTTTCCTCACATATTTTTTTCGTATGTATGTATATTTTCTTAAAAATCAATTCATACAATTGAATAATTAACGTATTACGATGTTTCGATTTATTTTAATAATTTTGTAAAATTAAAATTCAATACGAGGCATTCTTGAATATAGTAAAATGAATCAAAATATAGCAAAATTTTACATTTTATCAATTATCGACACCAATAATTAATTATACCCTTTATTTGTGTATATCAATGATAGAACCTAAAATTTTGTTGTATTTTATTAATATTTTTAACAAAGGTATTATTTATGATAATGGTCATTTTCAAAAGTAGCAAATTATTGAAACTATTTATAAAATTAATGTAGCAAAATCCATCAAACTATCTATACCTCATTTAATTATATATATATATATATATATATTTTGTATTCTGTAAGGAAATTTTCATAAATATAACAAAATACCAGAATATTTACGGTCCGTGTAACAAAATAAAAAATCTTATGAAGTCGACAATTTTTTTTAAATATTTCAGGTTTGCCCTTCCTTTCCATCTTCTTTATTCTACAATTTTTCTTTTCGTTCTTTTCTCTTCTTCTTCAATTTTCTTTTTTTTTTCAAACGGTTATTTGGTTGAAGATCGTGTACCAAATATAAAAGATCTTGAAAAAAAATCGTTGAGATATTGGTACACGGTCGTCGTTTACATTTGGATAACCAAATCTAAACGATCGTGTACCAAATCTAAAGGATCGTGCACAAAAAAAAAAAATCGAAAGAAAATCATTTAGATTTGGATACGAGTACCAAAGAATAGCTAAATATAAACGATCGTGTACCAAAAAAATCTTGAAAAAAATCGTTTAGATTTAATCTAAACAATCATGTAGTCAAATCTAAAAGATCTTCGTACAAAATCGTGTACTAAATATATTATGCGCGCAAGTGCCAAATTAATCGCGTGTATTGACGGGACATTTTTTATATTTTCCATTGTGGGTCTGTAAATTTTTTTCGTTTTCGAAATTGTTTTATACAGTGTAAATACTTTGTCGCTTATTATATTTTTAAAAAACCCTACTTTTTTTTATCATCTAAATTATATTTTCTATATAATACGTGCATTTTAGACCAATTTTGTGGATAAAACTATAACTAATTAATTAAATGCAAAAAAACCAAAATTGATGCGATCATGAACTAGATTTAATATTATTTAATATATAGTTTGCTAATTAATCCACTAGAGTAAATACTTTTGCATTAAACTTTCATTTAAAACAAATAATTTAATTTAAGAGAAACTTAGTAAATGTAACAAAACTGTAAACTATTTACGGCTCGTATAACAAAACCCATAAGATTAGCCATTTTTTAAATATTTTAGGTTTGCCTTTCCATCTTTCTATTTTTCCTCGCGATTCGTTTTCCTTCTGTTATTTCGTCTTCTCCGTCTTTCCCTGCGATTTCGTCTTTCTTCTTTTCTCTTTTTCTTTTCTGCGATTTCTTTCCATCATCTTTCTTATTTTTCAATTCTTTATTTATGCCATTTAATATTTCCATCGTTTTTCTTCTTTTCCTCTTCGTTTTTTTCGCTTCGATTTCTTTCCATCGTCTTTCTACTTTTCCTCTTCTATTTTCGTTGCGATTTCTTTTAATCGTCTTTTTTTTAACGCATTTACATTTGGTAACCAAATCTAAACGACTGTGTATAAGATTTTATACAACAAAATACCAAAATAAAAAAGATCGTGCATAAAGAATCTTAAAAAAAATCATTTAGATTGAAGTAGCCAAATGTAACGATCGTGTAAAAAAAATAAAAGATTGTGTATAAAGAATCTTGAAAAAAAATCATTTAGATTGAAGTAGCCAAATGTAAACGATCGTTTAAAAAAGTAAACGATCGTGTAAATAAAATAAAAGATCGTGTATAAAAAATCTTGAAAAAAATCATGAAAAATAAATCATTTGGATTGGAGTAGACAAATGTAAACGATCGTGTAAAAAAAGTAAACGATTGTAAATAAATATAAACGATCATGTACCAAAAGAATTAAAAAAATCGTGTACCAAATTTAAAAAAAAATTAAATGATCGAATTGAAAAGATAAATTGTGGCCATATCTAAACGATCGCGTTGTAACCATATCTAAACGATCACGTATAAATTATAACCATATCTAAATAATCGTGTTGTAGCCATATCTAAATGATCGCATATAAATTATAATCATATCTAAGCAATCGCGTATATATTGAATCATATCTAAACGATCGCATATAAATTATAATCATATCTAAACGATCGCCTATGTATTGAACCATATCTAAATGATCGCGTATAAATCACAAATATATTACGCGCGCGTTATTGACAGCGTGGTTGACGGGGCATTTTTGGTATTTTACATGGTGGACCTCTAGGCTTTTTCTGTTTTTGGAATTGTTCTATAGAGTGTAAATATTTTGCCGTTTTTTTTATATTTTTGAAAAGACCCCTTAATTTAATTAGAAAACTAATAAGTATAAATTATTTAGAAAAATAAAATTTTATAATGAGTAGTTAAGATAATATCAAATAGTAATTATAAAGGCAAATAAATTTAGGAAAATAATAAAAATAAATTTTATTAGGAAAACTTTTGTAAATGTAACAAAATACCAAACTATTTACGGCCCGTATAACAAAGCCCATAAAGTTAGTCATTTTTTAAATATTCTAGGTTTGTCCTTCCATCTTTCTTTTCTTCCTTGTGATTCGTCTTGCTCCTGCTATTTCTTTCGATTTCGTCTTTCTTCTTTCCTATTTTTTTTCTGCAATTTCTTTCCATCATCTTTCTTATTTTTCAATTCTTTATTTACGTCGTTTAACCTTTCCATCGTTTTTCTTCTTTCCTTTTTTTTTTTTTGCTTTTCCATCGTCTTTCTTTTCCTCTTTTTGTTTTTCGCTGCGATTTCTTTCCATCGTCTTTCTTCTTTTTCATTTTTTATGTCGTGTACAAAAAATAGCAAAATCTAAAGATCTGTATAAAGAATCTTGAAAAAAAATCATTTAGATTGGAGTAGCCAAATGTAAACTATCGTGTAAAAAATTAAACAATCGTGTAAAAAAAATAAAAGATCGTGTATAAAGAATCCTGAAAAAAAATCATTTAGATTGGAGTAGCGAAATTTAAACGATTGTGTAAAAAAAAAAGATTGTGTATAAAGAATCTTGAAAAAAAATCATTTAGATTGAAGTAGTTAAATGTAAATGATCGTTTAAAAAAAGTAAACGATCGTGCAAAAAAAAAAAAGATCGTATATAAAGAATCTTGAAAAAAAACATTTGGATTGGAGTAGCCAAATGTAAACGATTGTGTAAAAAAAGTAAACGATCGTGTAAAGAAATCTAAACGATCGTGTAACAAAAGAATTAAAAAAACCGTGTACCAATATTTTGAAAAAAAAAACATTTAGATTTGGGTCCCCAAATTTAAACGATCAAATCTAAACGATCATGTAACCAAATTGTTGAAGAGTTTGTCTAAAAGATTTTATTAGATTATTCTTCAAAAAGATAAGATAATTAAAGGATAAAAAGATTCTCCTTGATTTTAGGAATCTTGCTAATTATCTTTAAAAGAAACAAGATTTATGCATGTAGATTATATATGTATAAATAGGGCTTTCGTAGACTGTGCGTGTGTGTGGAAAAAGATCAAGAAGATTATTTACGGCTGAAGGTCTTTGAAGATTTGCTGCAGAAGTTGCAAGAACGAAAAGGTATTATGATCTTATGTCTATAAGATCAACATGTTAATCTAAGTCGATATTGTTGATGAGTAATGAAAAGGATGAGACAGTGGTCTGTGTGGTCACAGTAATATTTAGAAGTCTATAAAGATATCGTCGAACACATTCACGCATGCATTCAGGGGGAGCCTGAAATCAGACATCATGGAGGAGAGTTACTCATGCATTTTGGGGGGAGCTTGAAGTCTGAAGCTAATACACATGTTATTTAGTCATATAGTTGAACAGAGTTTATATGCTATATCGATGTATATTGACTAAAGTGGATCTTAATAAAATTACTCATTAGGGCTGTGCGTAGCTCCCCAAACATAGGCAACATTAGCCGAACTTGGTTACTAAAGTTTCTTGTGTTATTCTCTTCTGCTGTCTCTCTAGCTATTACAACAGTCATTAGCTTTAGTATTAACTGAAGGTTTAATTGATTATCTCACATTGTTTTTTCAATTGGTATCAGAGCAAGGTTGCAAGATCATGGAGATAATCAGAAAGGGACCATTAGCTTTTTGTCCTCCTGTACTGGATGGAAAAAATTTCTCATATTGGAAGCCTCGTTTGATATTTTTTATTAAAATATTAGATAGAAAAGCGTGGAGAGCCCTTGTTTCTGGTTATGAACATTCGATGATTACTGTTGATGGTGTATCAGTACCAAAACCTGAGGTTGATTGGACTGATGCTGAAGAACAAGCATCAATTGGGAATGGGAGAGCTATTAATGCGATTTTCAATGGTATGGACCTGAATGTGTTCAAACTGATAAATTCCTGTAGTACAGCCAAAGAAGCATAGAGAATATTGGAAGTTGCTTATGAAGGGACTTCTAAAGTTAAGATATCTAGATTACAACTGATAACATTGAAATTTGAAGCATTGAAAATGTCTGAAGATGAATGGGTTTCTGAGTATAATGAGAGAGTTCTGGAAATAGCTAATGAATCTCTCTTGCTTGGAGAAAAAATTCCTGACTCTAAGATTATGCGGAAAGTGCTTCGCTCTCTATCGAGGAAATTTGATATGAAAGTCACTGCCATAGAGGAAGCACATGGCATTACTACATTAAAACTTGATGAGCTATTTGGGTCCCTGCTTACTTTTGAAATGACTATATCTGATAGAGAGAACAAGAAAGGCAAGGGGATCACATTTAAATCCACATATGAAGAAGAGGCAACAGTGAATCATTCTGATAATGAAGCCAACATGGATGAGTCAATAGCTCTATTGACAAAGTAGTTTTATAAAGTAGTCAGGAGATTAAAAAATATGAATACTACAGAATTAAATACTCAAACTTCGAATCAATATCGAAGAAATGATGGTGAGAACACTACAAGAAGGTATAATGAAGCCTTAAATAGGAGGAGCAGTGATTATGGAAAGAAAAAGGAGGGAGAAGAAAGGTTTTTCAAATGTAGAGAATGTGGGGGAGTTGGTCATTACCAGGCTGAATGTCCTAGATTTTTAAGAAAACAAAAGAAAAATTATCATGCTACCTTGTGTTGGAATTTGTGTCTTAAAACTCGTACTTTGTTATTTGATTCAATAAATATTATTATTGAATGCTATAATCTTAAGACCAATAAATTAAGATCCCAAGGCTATTTTACTGAGTTTGTACACTTGAACTTTATGTAAAGCCATAAACATGGATTAAGTTCAAGTTAATAGCCCAAATAGTCTATAGTGTATGAATAAGGTTAGGCGCTTTATTCTAGATAAATACAATGGATGCGGCCCACTTCGTAGTTAGTACAAACGATGTAATCCTGAATCGTTCATGTAGAGACATGGGAGTGGGGGCATTCTATGTAAATAGTTTGCATAAGACTGGAACCACAAAATAGTCACTTTTTGTTATAACACCGCAAACTATAAACTGACTATTTCAATTATGATGACCTAGGTAACTTGATCTTAATCCTGAGCTAACTATGAACTTCTGTTCATTCGGTAGTATCCTTAGATCTGCATAGGTGAGTGCAGCTCATCATCGCTGGCCCAATAAGCCTTCCGCTTCAAGGATAAGATCGAGTGGATAGGTAAGGACATAGGGTGCAAGACAGAATTCACTCCTACCCATTTCTGGGATAATAGATAGGTTATTGTTTTAAGGACTGAATCCAAGTCTTGAACAAGGTACCCCACCTTCTCATTGGCCCGAGAAGGATTCAGGTTTATAGGTTGGACCTTAAACCAATTGTTCAATAGTTGATCAGTGGGTCTTAAGGAGCAAGATGTAATCTCCGGGGTAAAACAGTATTTTGATCCAGCCAAGATTACGAACAACCTGTGAAGGATCAACCTACTCATTATGGTTATATCAGGTGGACAGAAATATATCTATAGTGAGTGGAGTGCAACTAAGAGTCTTGAGTGGAATGACTCTTTAGTTAACGAATGTTGATTAAGCTTGGTCTAAAAGAGTTTAGCCAGTTAATCTCGAATCATTGGAGCCCATGATCTATAGGTCCATTAGGTTCCCCTACTAGCTTATATAGATTGAACTAAG
Source organism: Cucumis melo (assembly GCF_025177605.1). Lineage (NCBI taxonomy): Eukaryota > Viridiplantae > Streptophyta > Magnoliopsida > Cucurbitales > Cucurbitaceae > Cucumis > Cucumis melo. The sequence goes on along the minus strand of NC_066864.1, from coordinate 25,108,398 downwards.
AACAAGTATATTGAAGTAACTCGAATTATTCGAACTAAGAAAAGAGAGACAAACCGATAAATATGTAAGATATAAGTCAGTAGAAATAAACTTTAAGCTTTGTGTTTAAATATGATTTAAATAAATATGAATATAGATTCATATTTAAAAGCTTAGAAAGTTTTAAAACTGTCAAAGTTGTAAAAGTCAACTTGTTGACTTTTAGCTTTGAGAAACAAAACTTTGATCGAATTTATATTCAAATATGATTTGAATTTTAGAAAAATGAATGTAGATTCATATTCGGGAGGTTAGAATTAGCCAAGACGAGAAAAATAGTAAAAAGTAAAAAAGTTGACTTTTGACTATGAAAAAGTCAAAGTTTGACTTTGACTTAATTGGTCAAATGACCAAAATGCCCCTTTGACTAATTACTTAATTAATTAAAAGTTAATAGACAATGTGGCAGCCTATTGTGAAATAGAAGCTACTAATTCCATTAAGAGTTAATGGATTAATTAGGTGTTGAGAATATATGAAATAATTTGCATGCAATTTGTATGTAAAATTTCATATATAAACTTCTCATTATAGAATGAGAAAGGATGATGTTTTTCTGGAAAAATCACATAAACAATACACCTCCTTTCTTTTCTCTCTAAGTTTTACTTCACAAAACCGAGTCCCACAACTCCGTTCTTAATTCTGAGATTAGTAGGTCAACTTAGTGGTTGTCTTTGCTCGTGATTTCCAGGTATAGAAGAAGCTTTGGATCGAAGAAGAAGTTCAGAACTATAAAAGGTAAGTTCATCGTTTACCTTGTATGCTCTTCGTTTAGGTCAATCGCATAGCATATGCATTTTGATTTCTAAATCGTTTAGATGCATATAAAGTAAAGCATGATTCTTTTATTCCGCTGCAACATGCCTCTTAATGTTTTTTCCATCACCTTGTTAGGTGAGGATACTGATGATGCTAAAGATGATAGTAGCATGAATGCCTTTACAACATGTTTTACCGAAATTGATCTCGAAGATGATAGTGAATGTTCTAAGGAAGATGGTAATGAAGAACTAACTATTGAAGAACTCAAGATGTTGAGGAAAGAAGACACTGAAGCTAGAGCAATTCAAAAGGAAAGAATTCAAGATCTAATGAAAGAGAATGAACGATTAATGTCAATCATATCATCTCTAAAGCTGAAATTGAAAGAGGTTCAAAATGATTATGATCAGACAATCAAATCTGTTAAGATGTTAAACTCAGGGACTGAAAACTTAGATTCAATACTTAAATCAGGACAGAATAGTTCACATAGATATGGTCTTGGCTTTGATGCCTCAACAAGTAGTCTTAAATCTACATTTGGAGTAAAGTTTGTTCCTGCTTTAAGGAAAGCCGAATCTAAAACAACTTTAACAACTACTGTCGGTAGTCCCCCTGCTAAATCTTCCGAAAGGATCTGTTATTACTGTGGTCGAAGAGGTCATATCAGAATTTTTTGCTATAAATTACGAAGAGATTTATGGTATCAGCAGAAGACTCTTTATGGAAGCCAAAAACAAAGTCTTACATTTTCAAATTGGAACAGAAGTAAAAAATGTCGATGGTTTGGAGAGTTAAATCATCTGAAAATTACAATATTGCATTTACAAGTGTTCAAACCACGAGTGATGCGTGGTACTTTGATAATGGATGCTCTAGACATATGACTGGTAACAAGTCGTTCTTCTCTGAAGTGAAGGAATGTGCCTTAGGTCATGTCACTTTTGGTGATAGTGCAAGAGGAAGAATTATAACTAAAGGAAATATTGATAAAAATAGTCTACACTATCTAAATGATGTTAGATACGTGGATGGATTAAAGGAAAACTTGATTAGTGTTAGCTAGCTATGCGATCAAGGCTACAATATAAGTTTTAACAAAATTGGTTGTATTGTTATTGACAAAGATAATCAAGTATTTATGAGAGGTAAACGACAGATAAATAATTGTTATCACTGGAGCTCTAATTTATGTCACTTAACTAAAGAAGATCAAACTTGGTTGTGGCATAGAAAGTTGGGGCACATTAGCTTGAGAAGTTAAATAAAGTTATAAAAAACGAAGCTGTTGTGGGCATTCCTACTATAGACATCAATAGTAAATTCTTTTATGGTGATTGTCTAATTGGAAAGCAAACTAAAACTTCTCACAAAAGTCTAAAGGAATGTTACACAAAGAGAGTACTTGAGCTCCTACATCTGGATCTTATGGGTCCTATGCAAACTAAAAGTCTGGGTGAAAAGAAGTATGTTTTAGTTGATGTGGATGATTATTCAAGATTTACTTGGGTTCGGTTCTTAAAAGGAAAATCAGACTCTGTTAAAATTTATATCAGTCTATGCTTGAATTTGCAACGTGAAAAAGGGAAAAAGATAATACGAATTCGAAGTGATCATTGTAAGGAGTTTGATAATGAAGATTAAAAAAAATTCTGTCAGTCGAAAGGTATACATCATGAATTTTTTGCTTTCATAACTCCTTAGCAAAATGGAGTAGTTGAACGGAAAAACATAACCCTACAAGAAATGGCTTAAGTCATGATACATGCCAAAAATTTACTGTTGAATTTTTTTGGCAGAAGCTGTTAACACAGCGTGTCACATTCATAACAAAATTACTACTCGATCTGGAACAACTATCACTTTATATGAACTATGGAAGGGAAGAAAGCCAAATGTAAAGTATTTTCATGTATTTGGAAGTACTTGTTATATTCTAGCTGATAGAGAATATCATCGAAAGTGGGATGTCAAATTGGAACAAGAAATTTTTCTTGGATATTCTCAGAATAGCTGAACTTATAGAGTCTTTAATCATAAATATGGTACAGTTATGGAAATGATAAATGTTATGGTAAATGATTTTGAATCAACCGCCATACGAACTTATGATGAGGATGATGAGACTCTAAATATACTTGAGAAATCTTCTACGCTTCCTGTGGAAGTACCTAAAGTTGATGATCAAGCAGATAGTACTAATATAAACTCAAAAATAATATCTAAGGAAGTTATAGCCGATAACTTTGAACTGGTTCCTTCTGCACATGTGAGAAAGAATCATCCATCAAGTTCTATAATAGGTGATCCTTCAGCTGAAATCATTACTAGGAAAAGGGAGAATGTAGATTACTCGAAGATGATTGTTGATTTATGTTATACATCTGCCATTGAATCTTCAACTATTGATGTTGCTCTAAAAGATGAATATTAGATAAACGCAATGCAAGAAGAACTACTTCAATTCAGGCGTAACAATGTCTGGACATTGGTTCCCAAGCTAGAAGGAGCAAATATTATAAGTACAAAATGGATCTTAAAAAATAAAACTGATGAAGCCGGATGTATGACAAAGAATAAAGCTCGTTTAGTGGCTCAAGGATATGCTCAAGTCGAGGGGGTTGAATTTGATAAACGTTCGCACCTATTGCCAGACTTGAAGCTATTTGCTTGTTACTCGGAATATAGTGTATTAAAAAATTTAAATTATATCAAATGGATGTAAAGAGTGCTTTCCTGAATGGTTACTTAAACGAAGAAGTCTATGTTGCTCAACCTAAGGGATTTGTGATTCTTAGTATCCTCAGCACGTGTATAAGCTCAATAAAGCTCTATATGGGCTTAAGCAAGCACATAGAGCTTGGTACGAATGACTGACGATCTATTTAAGTTGTAAGGGGTACTATAGAGACGAGGCTGACAAAACATTATTTATTCATAGAATAAATGAACAACTTATTGTGGCTCAAATATATGTTGATGATATCATATTTAGGGGTTTTCCTTATGATCTTGTTGATAACTTCATTGATATCATGAAGTAAGAATTTGAGATGAGTATGATGGGAGAATTATCATGTTTTCTGGGGCTTCAAATCAAGCAGAAAGGTGAAGTTATATTCATATCTCAAGAAAAGTATGCCAAGAATATAATTAAAAAGTTCATATTAGAACAATTTCGACACAAGAGGACTCCAGCTACGACACATGTTAAAATTACCAAAGATACTGATGGTGCAAGAGTAGATCACAAACTTTACAGAAGTATAATCGATAGTTTGTTGTATTTAACTACCAGTCAACCTGACATAGCTTATGTTGTTGGGATATGTGGTCGTTATCGGGTTGACCCTCGAACGTCACATTTAGAAGCTGTTAAACGGATCCTCAAATATATTCATAGGACAAGTGATTTTGGAATTCTTTATTCCTATGATAAGACTTCTATTTTGTTTGGATATTGTGATGCTGATTAGGCAGGTTCCTCTGATGATAAGAAAAGCACCTGTGAAGGTAGTTTCTTTCTAGGGAACAATCTTATCTCATGGTTCAGTAAGAAACAAAATTGTGCTTCTTTGTCTACAACTAAAGCTGAATATATAGCGGCAGTGAGTGCTTGTACTCAGTTGATTTGGATGAAAAATATGTTGCATGAGTATGGGTTCACATAAGATATCATGACTTTATATTGTGATAATATGAGTGCCATTGATATATCAAAAAATTTGATTCAATATAGTCAAACCAAACATATTGATATTAGGCATCATTTTATCCGAGAACTTGTTGAAAATAAGGTTATTAAACTTATCATATTCGTTCGAACTTGCAATTAGCAGATATCTTCACTAAGCCACTAGATACAAACTCATTTGAGCATTTACGCATTGGCTTAGAAGTTTGTCGCATTTAACTCCATGAGTAGCTAAAAGGATGGCGCATGTCTACACATTCAAAAATATTAATGGTGTCAGCGTCGTCTTCAAAATTAATGGCTATCTTTTTGGCACCTGAAGAGTTTCTCTTTTAATCATTATTAACTATTTAAACTAGCATTAACATGTTCGCTTCATCTTCGTCATTTTCCAATTTGGAAACTTTTAGCTATGGGCTTTGGTGTAAACTACATTATGGTGAATACTCGGAAGGGTTCATATATGGTGAAATTGACCGAAGATGAACTTGCAGCTCAAATTTTGTCGGCCACTGTACAAAAGGTGAGAGGCTGGAGGTTTAAAAGTACTCCACCATGGAGATCGTATCGTCTCCCATTCAAAAAATCTCAGGTGGAGGTTTCAAGCAAGTTACCTAAGTAGACTGTTGATTCCTCTTATCCTACAACTCCAGATACACATGCACAAAATATCTCTAAGACTCCTTTGTTTGATATGGATTCAGATGACCTAGATGATGTACCTTTAGTTCGATTGTTGAAGAAGACCACTGTTCTTGAGGTTACTGTTGAAATGCCTGCGATTCCTTCCGTGTCTGTTCATTCTTAAGAAAGCTCATAGACTGAAGGAGTGGCTCATCGACTGAAGGAATGTTTGTTCCTACTTCTGGTATTCATCATACTTCTAATGTTCAACCTGGATCGTTAGTTCATTCTCCTCCTTCTGCGTCACTTCCCTTTGAACTGGATGTTACCCATGCATTTGTTCTTGATGATGTTTCTGCTGCACCTGAAGGGAGAACTGATGTTCGAATGGATGAGAATGAGGTGGATCCTCCAAATCCTGACATTCACCCTGAAGAAGTTCTTGCCAATGCTGATGATAATCTTGCTGTTCCGCCTGGTTCTCCTGAAATTCCTATTGCACTAAAGCCAGCAAAGCGAAAATCTCAACAAAATCGATGCAATATAACTACCAAAACTGGCAGAAAAAAGATTCCTCATAATATTTCTTCTGTTTCCATTGATGGAATCTCCTTTTATCATGAGGAAAATGTTCAGCGTTGGAAATTCATGGTTCAACGGAGGATAGCATATGAGATAAATGTTTTCGGCAAACATCAGTCCTGTATGAGTATCATGGATTTTATTGAAAGGGCAGGTTTATCGAAAACTATTTCAAACTTGATCCATTTTATCCCCAGCTTACTAGGGAGTTTATAGTCAATTTTCCTGATGAATTTAATGATCCAAGTAGCCCGGATTATCAAACGGTTCATATTAGGGGTTTCAAATTTGTAATTTCTCCTGCTGTGATTAACGAATTTCTAGGAAATGTTGTTGATATTAACTGTTCTCCATCGTCTCCTTCAACTGATGTTCTAGCTTCTGTATTATCTGGTGGGAGTCTGTCTGCGTGGCCTATCAATGGAATTCCTGCAGTTGCTCTTAGCATCAAATATGAAATCTTGCATAAGATTGGTATTGCTAATTGGTTCCCATCCTCTAATGCCTCTAGCGTATCTGCTGCCTTGGAAAATTTCTTGTATCAAATCTGTAATGACAATAAGGTGGATACATGCGCTTTTATATATAATCAGCTGTTGAGGCATGTTGGTTCATTTGGGGTCAAAATTTCAATTGCTCTTCTGCTATGATAACTACATGCGCTTTCACTTGAATGTTGCTGTGATAACTACATCTGATGCTCCTGGACTTGATCTTAAAACATTACCGCTCAACTATAGACTCTTTCAGGGTAATCATGTGCCTAATATTGATCATGATGTGCATCCATTTCGCGGCTCGCGCTCTTTCAGTACAAATGACTGGAATGAGTCTGTTGAAGGCTTCTTTGTTAATCGAGAGTTGGCATCTCGAATTGTTAATTCACTTACTGCTGAATCTCGAGCCTTGTTTAATTCTATCAATCTGTTGTCAGAATGGCGGTTAGAGGCAGACTCTCTCATTCATCACTTAAAGTATTTTTCCCCATCTACCAGTCGAAGGGAACATGGTTCAGATTGACATTTTTTTCTGGTTCAAAGGGGGAGCAATAGCAGCAGGGTGCAAGATTGCAGGTTGGGTGATGATGTGACTAAGGGATGTTATGTTTGTGTTGCTGATGAATTTTGGTTGATTTGCTGATATTTTTCTTAGTAGAAGTTTCCTCTTATTTCTGCTTTTAATTGATCTTCTGTAAGAAAGAAGGAAGACAAAAGTAGTTGTCTCGTTTATCTACTGATGTGTTGTTTGAAAATCTTCTGTGGATGAATTAATGAGCTGATTTGTTTAAGTGATGGAAGTGTGTGATGAAAAATACTGTTCATATTTTGTCTATGAGATGTTAAATTCTATTTAAAGAGGACTATGTGGAAGCATTGTCTTTGTTGGAGTTTTTGTCTAAAAGATTTAATGGAATATCTTTGACTAATTATCCTTGATTAATGAATTAAAAGATGAGATATTTAAGTGATAAAAAGATTTCCCACTATTCTAGGAATCTTGTTAAGATAAGAAGATCTATACATATATTATATATGTGACGTTACGCAGTGAAGATGTGTGTGGCGGAAAAGCGGAAAATACAGATTGAAGACGGATGTTTTGCTTCAAGGTCTTCTGAGAAGCGGCAGAGTTAAAAAGGTACGATGATCTTATGTCAATAAGATCGTCATGTTGATCGTAGTAACTATTAATGATGAGTAACACACAAAACAAGTGATTGGTATGATCACGAGGACCTTTAGAGAGATCTAAAAATATCGCCAAAGATATTCACTTATGTGTTCAGGGGGAGCCTGAAGCCAGACATCATGAAGATTAGTAACTTAGGGGGAGCCTGGAGTCTGATGTCAAGACGCATGTTATCAAGTTATATTATTGAGCAGAGTACCATATGCTGTATCAATATATATTAATTCAAGTGAATATTAATAAAGATTACTCATCAGGGCTGTACGCAGCTCCCCAGACGTAGGCAATATTAGCCGAACTGGGTTAACAAAGTTTCATGTGTTATTCTTCTCTGCTGTCCTTCTAGCTATTACAACTGTTATTTGCTTTAATATTAATGGAGTCCTAATAGATTATCTCACTGTTTTTTCAATTGGTATCAGAGGGGGTTATTAGATCATGGAGATAATCAAGGAAGGACCATCAGTTTCACGTCCTCCTGTACTGGACGATAAAAATTACTTTTATTGGAAGCCTCGCATGATATTTTCATTAAAACCCTAGATGGAAAAGCATGGAGAGCACTTGTTGGTGGTTATGAGCCTCCAATGATCACTGTGAATGGAGTATCAGTGCCAAAACCTGAAATTTACTGGACAGATGCTAAAGAACAAGCTTGGGTTGGAAATGCAAGAGCCATAAATGCTATCTTCAATGATGTCGATTTAAACGTATTCAAACTTATTAATTCCTGCACTACTGCTAAAGAGGCGTGGAAAATACTAGAAGTTGCATATGAAGGAACTTCTAAAGAGAAGATATCCAGATTACAGTTGATAACTTCAAAATTTGAAGCCTTGAAAATGACTGAAGATGAGATAGTCTCTGAATACAATGAGAGGGTCCTGAAGATAGCTAATAATTCGTTACTACTTGGTGAAAAGATTCCTGAGTTTAAAATTGTTCGCAAAGTGTTGCGCTCCTTACCCAGAAAGTTTGACATGAAGGTCACTGCCAAAGAAGAAGCCCAAAATATAACCACGTTGAAACTTGACGAACTATTTGGGTCACTACTTACATTTGAAATGACTAGTTCGGATAGAGAAAGTAAGAAAGGTAAGGGAATAGCATTCAAATTAGTTTATGATCAGGAGAACACTGTAAATTAGCCTGGTAATGAAGCTAATACAAATGAGTCAATAGCTCCCTTAACGAAGCAATTCTCTAAGATGGCCAGAAATTTCAAAAGATTGAACACGACTGGAAAAACTGAAAAAACTGAAAGACATGATGATGAGAACTCTATAAGAAAAGTTAATGACTCCTCTTACAGAAGAAATAGCGACCATGGAAAGAAAAATGAGGATGTAGGGAGGTCGTTTAGATGTAGAGAATGTGATGGGTTTGGTCATTATCAGGTCGACTGTCCCACTTATCTCAAAAGACAAAAGAAAAATTATTGTTCTACTTTGTCTGATGAGGATTCAGATGATGATGAAGATGATCATGGCATAAATGCGTTCACCGCGTGCATTACAAAAATCAATTCAGAAGCTGATAGTGAGTGTTTCGATATTGATGAGGATGAAGAGCTAACTCTTGAAGAACTCATAATCCTGAGGAAGGAATACTCAGAAGCTAGAGCTATTCAAAAAGAAAGAATTCAAGATTTAATGGATGAAAATGAACGATTGATGGGGATTATATCATCTCTGAAAGTAAAGTTGAAAGAAGTTTAGAATGCGTATGATCAGACAATTAAGTGTGTGAAAATGTTGAATTCTAGAACTGACAGCTTAGACTCAATCCTGAGTTCGGAGCAAAATGGTTCAAGTAAATATGGCCTCGGATTTGATACTTCAACTAAGGGTGTCAAGATTACTCCAGAAGTAAAATTTGTTCCAGCTTCAATTAAAGAAACAATAGACCCCAGTTGTAAAAAGTTGAGTACCTATACAGGTGCCAATTTCTCCAGATGAGTCTGTTATTATTGTGGCAAAAGAGGTCATATACAGTTATTTTGCTACAAATTACTGAGAGATAGAAGAAATCAGCATAGGCAAAACGTGTAAACCAGCAAAATCAGTATATGACCATCAAAAGGAACAATGATGTAGGGGAACTCACTGGATCTGGATGGTGAAGACTTCTGAGAAGTGCAATGTAGCATTTACAACAGTCCAAACCCATGTTGATGCGTGGTACTTTGACAGTGGATACTCAAGACATATGACTAGCAATCGATCTTTCTTTACTGAGTTAGAAGAATGTGCCTCAGGACATGTCACTTTTGGAGATGGGGCCAAAGGAAAAATTATTGACAAAAGTAATCTACCCTGTCTGAATGAAGTTAGATATGTGGATGGACTGAAGGCAAACTTGATTAGTGTAAGTCAACTATGTGACCAAGGATACAGTCTTTAACAATACGGGTTGTGTAGTTACAGACAAGAATAATCAAGTGTTCATGAGTGACAGACGGGAAGCAGATAACTGTTATCATTGGAGTTCAAATGACTCAAACATATGTCACTTATCTAAAGTTGATCAAACCTGGTTGTGGCATAGGAAATTAGGGCACATCAGTTTGAGAAGTTTAGATAAAGTTATGAGAAACAAGGCAGTTGTTGGCATTCCTTTACTAGACATAAATGACAAATTCTTTTGTGGTGAGTGTCAAGTTGGAAAACAAACCAAAACCTCCCACATAAAACTAAAGGAATGTTATACAATCAGAGTACTTGAACTTCTACATCTTGATCTCATGGGTCTCATGCAAACTAAAAGTTGGGGGAGGGGGGGAGAAGTATGTGTTAGTTGTTGTGGATGACTACTCCAGATTCACCTGGGTTCGGTTCTTAAAAGGAAAATTAGATACGGGTAAACTATGTATCAATCTATGTTTGAACTTGCAACGTGAGAAGAGCCAAAAGATAATCAGGATTCGTTGTAATCATGGGAATGAATTTGAGAATGAAGATCTGAATAACTTCTGTCAGACTGAAGGAATCCATCATGAATTTGCAGCTCCCATAACTCCTCAACAAAATGGAGTAGTTGAAAGGAAAAACAGAACGTTACAAGAGATGGCTCGAGTCATGATACATGCTAAAAATTTGCCTTTGAATTTTTGGGCGGAAGCTGTAAACACAGCATGTCATATTCATGACAGGGTCACTACACGATCTGGTACAACAGTTACTTTGTATGAATTATGGAAGGGAAGGAAACCAAACATTAAGTATTTTCATATTTTTGGAAGTATTTGTTACATTTTGGCCGATAGAAAGTATCACCGTAAGTGGGATGTGAAGTCTGATCAAGAGATCTTTCTTGGTTATTCTCAGAATAGTCGAGCGTACAGAGTCTTCAATATTAAATCTGGAACAGTAATGGAAACAATCAATGTTGTGGTTAATGATTTTGAGTCTAATATCAATCAGTTTAATATTGAGAATGATGAGACCCATGTGACACCTGAAGTTACTTCTACTCCCCTTGACGAAATGTCTAAAGGGGAATCGCAGCTAGACAGTGCTAAGACCTATTCAAGCATAACTGATGAGGTCATAAACAATGAAACTGTGCTTGTTCCCTCTGCACATGTGAAAAAGAATCATCCATTAAGTTCCCTAATAGGTGATCCGTCAGCCGGAATTACTACCAGAAGAAAAGAAAAGGTTGATTACACAAAAATGATTGCTGATTTATGCTATGTATCAGCAATTGAACCCACATCTGTTGAAAATGCTCTTAAGGATGAATATTGGATAAATGCCATGCAGAAAGAGTTGTTATAGTTCAAGCGTAACAATGTTTGGACTTTGGTTCCTAAACCTGATGGGGCAAACGTCATAGGAACTAAGTGGATCTTTAAAAATAAAACTGATGAATCTGGAAGTATTATAAGGAACAAAGTATGTTTGGTAGCTTAAGGTTATGCACAAGTAGAAGGTCAACATTTTGATGAATCTTTTGCACCTATAGCTAGACTTGAAGCTATTCGCCTTTTTCTCAGTAAATCATGTTTCCAAAAATTTAAATTGCTTCAAATGGACGTTAAAAGTGCCTTTCTGAATAGATACTTAAATGAAGAAGTCTATGTAGCACAACCTGAAGGATTTGTTGATCTTGAATTTCCGCAGTATGTCTGCAAGCTGAATAAAGCCTTATATGGGCTAAAGCAAGCTCCGCTGGCTTGGTATGAACGACTAACAAGGTATCTTGGTGAAAGAGAATATTCCAGGGGTGAGACTGACAAGACACTATTAATAAATAGAATCAGCACTAATCTCATTGTAGCTCAAATTTATGTTGATGACATCATCTTCGATGGATTTCCTAAAACTCTTGTTGATAACTTCATTAACATAATGAAATCAGAATTCGAAATGAGCCTAGTAGGTGAACTATCCTGCTTTCTGGGGTTACAAATCAAATAGAGAAGTGAGGGAATGTTTATATCACAGGAGAAGTATGCCAAGAACTCAGTCAAGAAGTTTGGTCTGGATCAGTCACAACACAAAAGGACTCCTGCTGCGACTCATGCTAAAATTACGGAGGATATGGTAGGTACTTAAGTCGATCAAAAATTGTACAGAAGTATGATTGGGAGTCTTTTATATTTGACAACAAGTAGACCTGATATTGCCTATGCTGTGGGCTTATGAGCTCGGTATCAGTCAGATCCTCGTACCTCTCATTTAAATGCAGTTAAACGAATAATTAAGTATGTTCATGGAACAACTGAGTTTGGTGGATGTTCTGCCGATGATCGGTAAAGCACTTCTGGTGGATATTGTGATGCCAACTGGGCAGGTTCTGCCGATGATCGGTAAAGCACTTCTGGTGGATGTTCTTTCTGGAGAATAATCTTGTCTCATGGTTCAGTAAGAAGCAAAATTGTGTTTCTCTATCAACAGCTGAAGCGGAATATATAGCAGCAGGGAGTGGGTGTACTCAAATGATATGGATGAAAAATATGTTAAATGAATATGGGATTATGGAAGGAGTTATTACCTTATATTGTGATAATATGAGTGCCATAGATATTTCAAAAAATCCAGTCCAGCATAGTCGCACCAAACATATTGATATAAGGCATCATTTTATTAGGGATCTCATTGAAAATAAAGTCATCACATTACAACACATTCGCTCGAACTCACAATTGGCTGACATTTTCACTAAGCCTCTTGATGCAACCACGTTTGAGCATTTACGAATGTGTTTAGGAGTGTGTAAAATATAGCTCCTTAATTAGCTACAATAACATAGCACTATTGCACGATTGGTAATGATGGACTTGTCTGCGCCGAAATAGGAAGTAACGCCTATCTCTTCGGTATCTGTGAGAGATCCTCCTTGGTAAGTGAGTGCAATTACGATGACTTCAAGGCTTTTTAAGCTGCGCGAATCGACAAGTTTCCTCAACTTTGCATATTCATTTGTGATCTTAGTTGAAGTTCACTACTCTTAGGAAGATTCAACAATGGTGAACACTCGGAAGGGAACCTACAAGTCCACTGAGGAGTGCCTGAACCTCTGAGTCCAAGAGCAGCTGTGCATGGCATACGAGTCCGTGGGTGGCAATTCAAGAGTACTCCGCCACAGAGACCGTATAAACTTTCGTCTGAAAAAGCACATGCAGATATTCCTTGTGGCTCGACTGAATCGTTCCACGAAGAAACAGTTTCTAAGAATGTTATGAAGGATGCCGAAACTGCACCAGTTGTATCTGAGGCTTATCTCTCTGACATGGACTCTGATGACCTAGATGATGTACCTCTGGCTCGATTAGTGAAGAAGATTACTGCACCTGATGCTGTTCCTAAAATTGTTAATGATAATGTCTTGTCTGATCAATCTCAAGAGAGCTCATCGTCTGAGGGTGTATTCGTCCCTACTCTTGGTCTTCATCAAATGTCTTTTGTAGAACCAGGTCCATCGCTTTACACCTCACCAATTCAGCCTCCTGTTCCAGACATTGCTGCTCCGACTGATTCTCAGGATGTTCCGCCTGTTGCTTCTGAAGAAGGAACTGATGCTCTAAATGAACAAAATGATACTCCTGATAATGTTGATGATGTTGAACCTGTTGCCCCTGGGGATCATAATGAAGAGGTTCATGTTACTGACTCTGTTGATCCAAGTGCTTCACAAGAAACTCCTTCAATTCCTACAGAACCAAAGACGTCTAGGAAGAAAGGTCAACAACTTCGACGAAACATTACCACTAAAGCGGGTCGAAAGAAAATTCCTCTCAATATTTCATTTGTCCCAATTGATGGTATATCCTTTCATCTTGAAGAAAATGTACAGCGTTGGAAATTTGTTGTGCAACGGTGGATAGCAGACGAGGTAAATATTTCGAATAAACATCATTCATGTGTGAGCGTTATGAATCTAATTGTAAAGGCTCGACTATCTAAAACTATTTCTGATGTGGGTCCGTTCTATCCTCAACTTATTAGAGAATTTGTAGTTAATTTGCCAACTGATTTCAATGACCCAAGTAGCCCGGACTATCAGACGGTCCATATTTGGGGCTTTAAATTTTCAATTACTCCAGCGGTTATAAATGGTTTCTTGGTAATGCTGTCTCCACTAACTTTGCTCCATCAGTCCCATCAACCGAAGTTTGGCTTCTGAATTGTATGGAGGGACATTATTCTTATGGCCTGTGAATGATATACTTGCTGCTGCGTTAAGTGTTAAGTATGCAATACTACATAAAATTGGTATTGCCAATTTGTTTCCTTCATCCCATGCTTCCAGTCTTTCTGCTGCGTTGGGCACCTTCTTGTATCGTATCTGCAATCATGACAAGGTAGATGCTAGTGCATTTATCTACAATCAGTTGTTAAGGCATGTAGGATCCTTTGGAGTCAAGCTTCTGATTGCTCTGCCAAGGTTCTTTTTGGGGTTACTGTTACATTTAAATGCTGCTATATTGACCTCCTCGAACGCACCTAGCCCTGATCCTAAGACTTTGTCATCGAGCTATAGACTATTTCAGGGCAGTCATGTGCCTGACATAGATCATGACGTGCTTTCGACTCGCGGGCCTCAAGTGTTTGATACGACGGACTGGGATGAAGCTATTGATGGGTTCTTTGTTGATAAGGAATTGGCTTCTAGAATTTTAAATTCTCTTACAGCTGAGTCTCGTTCACTAGCTACTGCCATTAGTCTGATGTCTGAACGACATTTGTAAATTGACTCTCTTATTCGGCATCTGAAAACTTTTGCTCCTTCTTTAAGTCGTGAGAACCCCATTACTGATTAGTGTATTTTCTTTCTGGTTCAAAGGGGGAGTGGTGGTGCTTGGTTTTTGTTGCTGTATTTTTTCTGTTGGGTTGAAGACTGTGTACTAAAGCCTGTCTATTTCTTTTTAACAAGTTTTTTTTTGTTTGATGACTGAAGAAATGGAAAACATGTTGTTCGTTTTTGTTGAGAAATGAATTCATCAGTACTGAAATCTGTGGTTTATGACACATTGTTATCAGTGAATCAGTTGAACCAGAAAAGAAATTCTCTTTTAAACAAAAAGGGGGAGTTTGTTGGAGTTTTTGTCTAAAAGATTTAATGGAATATCTTTGACTAATTATCCTTGATTAATGAATTAAAAGATGAGATATTTAAGAGATAAAAAGATTTCCCACTATTCTAGGAATCTTGTTAAGATAAGAAGATCTATATATATATTATATATGTGACGTTACGCAGTGAAGATGTGTGTGGCGGAAAAGTGGAAAATACAGATTGAAGATGGTCGTTTTGCTTCAAGGTCTTCTGAGAAGCGGCAGAGTTAAAAAGGTACGATGATCTTATGTCAATGAGATTGTCATGTTGATCGTAGTAACTATTAATGATGAGTAACAGACAAAACAAGTTATTGGTATGATCACGAGGACCTTTAGAGGGATCTAAAGACATCGCCAAAGATATTCACTCATGTGTTCAGGGGGAGCCTGAAGCCAAACATCGTGAAGATTAGTAACTTAGGGGGAGTCTGGAGTCTGATATCAAGACGCATGTTATAAAGTTATATTATTGAGCAGAGTACCATATGTTGTATCAATATATATTAACTTAAGTGAATATTAATAAGGATTACTCATCAGGGTTGTACGCAGCTCCCGAGACGTAGGCAGTATTAGCTGAACTGGGTTAACAAAGTTTCATGTGTTATTCTTCTCTGCTGCCCCTCTAGCTATTACAACTGTTATTTGCTTTAGTATTAACTGAAGTCCTAATAGATTATCTCATTGTTTTTTCAGTCTTGAACCATAATAGAAATTTCTTTTAGACAAAAGGGGGAGTTTGTTGAAGAGTTTGTCTAAAAGATTTTATTAGATCATTCTTAAAAAAGATAAGATAATTAAATGATAAAAAGATTCTCCTTGATTTTAGGAATCTTGCTAATTATCTTTAAAAGAAACAAGATTTATGCATATAGATTATATATGTATAAATAGGACTTTCGTAGACTGCGTGTGTGTGTGGAAAAAGATCAAGAAGATTACTTACGGCTAAAGGTCGATATTATTTTCAGCATGTTAATCTAAGTCGATATTGTTGATGAGTAATGAAAAGGACGAGACAGTGGTCTGTGTGGTCACAGTAATCTTTAGAAGTATATAAAGATATCGTCGAAGACATTCACGCATGCATTCAGGGGGAGCCTGAAATCTGACATCATGGAGGAGAAATACTCATGCATTTAGGGGGAGCCTGGAGTCTAAAGCTAATACGCATGTTATTTAGTCATATAGTTGCACAGAGTTTATATGCTGTATCAATGTATATTGACTAAAGTGAATCTTAAAAAAATTACTCATCATGGCTATGCGCAACTCCCCAAACGTAGGCCACATTGACCGAACTGGGTTACTAAACTTTCTTTTGTTATTCTCTTCTGCTCTCCCTCTAGCTATTACAACAGTCATTAGCTTTAGTATTAACTGAAGGTTTAATTGATTATCTCACATTACTTTTTCACAAATTAATTTAAACGTAACCAAATTAAACGATCGTGTAACAAAATTAAACGATGGAATTGAAAAGATAAATTGTAGCCATATCTAAAAGGTCGCGTATAAATTGTAGCCATATCTAAACGATCGTGTATTAAACAATAACCAAATCTAAACGATCGTAAATATCTTATGCATGCGTTATTGATGACGTGGTTAACGGGGCATTTTTTGGTATTTTACACAGTAGGCCTCTGAGCTTTTTCCGTTTTTGAAATTGTTCTATAGAGTGTAAATATTTTGCCATTTTTTTATATTTTTGAAAAGATTCCTTTTTATTAATATTACAAATATGATAATCACTTTGTTCTGTAACAAAGTTCTCCTGTAACAAATATGATAATCACTTTGTTCCATTTTTTTATATTTTTGATAAGAGTACTCCTGTAACAAAGTTCAGCCTCATCATACACTTCAGGATGTCATGCTAATCACTAAATCATAAGATTGGAACTTCTAATTATTTAGCATGATTCTCGTCATATTACTTGTGATCGGTTATTACCCATTGAACTTGTTTCTTTAGATTTCCAGTCTTTCAAGTTGGGTTTACCTCACAATGATTCAAGTTTTAATGGGCTTGAGTCTCATTCTTTCTAAGGTTTTAAAAATCTTCTCTCTAGCGAGTTCTTTCGTCAAAGGATCAGCCAGGTTATCGTTAGATCGTACATAATCCACTATCATTGCACCAGTAGTGAGCAATTCTCTAATGGTACTGTGCTTACGACATATCTTTCGTCTTTTACCGTTCTACTAACAGTTCTAACTTTTGCAATAGTTGCAGTACTATCATAATAAATTAGTATGGCTGGTATCTGTCTTTTCCATGTGGGAATCTCTGATAGCAAGCTTCGAAGCTAGCTTGCTTCTTCACAAGCAGTAGCTAGTGCTATCTTCTCTTACTCTATCGTTGACTGGGCTAAGATTGTTTGTTTCTTGGATTTCCAAGCAACATCTCCTTCTGCTATATTAAAAATATAGCCACTTGTAGCCTTTGAGTCATTTGAGAGGGAGTTCTAATTAGCATCGTTGTAACCTTCAAGTACAGCGGAAAACTTGTTATAACGTAATCCTAGGTTTTGGGTTTTTTTAGGGGTCTTTTAAAAAATATAAAAAAGCGGTAAAATATTTACACTCTATAGAACAATTCCAAAACCGAAAAAAGCCCAGAGGCCCATCGTGTAAAATTCCAAAAATGTCCCATCAACCATGCCGTCAATAACACGCGCGTAATATATTTGCGATTTATACGCGATCGTTTAGATATGGTTCAATATATACGCGATCGTTTAGCTATGACGATAATTTATACGTTATCGTTTAAATATGGCTAAAGTGATCGT